>NW_010134782.1:0-36300 GCF_000699245.1 Pterocles gutturalis
GGGCTGTGACAACGCCGCAACAGGGACCTCTCAGTACGGGCTGAGATATTTTACATGGCCGCAGACTTCCACCTCCTTTCCCCCCATAGAATTACAGAGGTGTATAAAACCAAAACGCCAGGACCATATTATAACAAAAGTCCTCCAGTTCCTCATAAAGCAGTGCTAGTGCTGTTGCTGGGGTTTTTGTTTATAAAAACTGAGTTGTAAGCTGCCCTGCGTGCCCTCGCTAGCCCCATCCCTTCATTCGCAAACCAAAACCAGGAATTAAAGCCATGAGTTCTTCAGCATCTCAGGGGAGGGAGTTTCCGCTGAAGGTGGGTGCACCTCCGTGAAGTGGAGATGTTTCACATCACGGCACACTTGCACCCCTCGAGCTGTTCCTCCCGAAGCTGTGCAGCGGTTGGAAAATGGCTGGGCAGTCCCCTGGATCTCATTTCACAATACAGCACAGTGCTCAGAGACTCGCCAATGCAGGAGTGACTAGCCCATGTACCTTCCAACAGTTGTGACCACACAACCAGAAAAGCATGTAAGAACTTTCAAGCCTAGATTCCCTTATGCCTGCTCAGCAGGTGGTTTGCTTTTCTTCGGATACAAATTACTTTATTCCCTCAGCTCAACATGAAAATGATCCTTTCAGCAGCCACTCCACCACCTTAGCTTATAGTTTGTAGCATTTGGGTTGTTGATGCTGGTGGTGGTGGTGTTTATTCTCAAAGCACAGTTGATTAAATGAGTGTTTCATTTGGATTTGAGTAATTTTTACTTCTTTTATGAACCAGATCAGAATCTCAGTGAGGCAGGTGATTTGCTCTTTCAGAATACACTTAAGTGAGAAGGTGAAATATGCTTAAAATCCATAAAATCTTGCAAATTTGTTCAAAGAAGTACTGCTACCAGTAGTGTAACTTATTTTCCTGTTACTATATATTTTTTTTTTTTAGCAAAAGAGTCACGTCACTCTCTATACAAAGAAAGGAAACTACTAACTGCATGTAGGCACCTACTCGTGCTTCTGCATAAACATTCAACCAACCAATAGCATTCAAAGAAACCTCAACTAACTGCAGGACTTTATTCAGTTTTTCCACTTCTGTCCTTATGTTTTCTTATTGTCTATAATTATAGACTGTAAAATTAGAGGAAAGAACACATAAAGCACCTTGGGATGCCAACGAGTTAACTAACAGCTTATATAAAATTCATACACCAGATCAGGTAAGAATAAAGTGTGACTGACAACAAAAACATGCTGCTGCTCCTGGTTGCAGCATAGAGTGCAAGAGTGAACAGTAGACAGGAATAGGAATAGCAGGGTTTTGTTCTGAGCTCCTGGCTTTCTCACACCTAATGCAGCACACCGTAAGATTCTACCCTAGATATGTCTTTAAAACATTATGGAACATGGTCCCTGGGCAGCCTGCTCTAGTGCTTGGCAACCCTGCCCACAGCAGGGGGGTTGAAACCAGGTGATCTTTAAGGTCCTTTTCAACCCAGGCCATTCTGTGATTCTGTGGTTGACATGCCTTTGAGCTGACAACCCTTCATTTCCATAAAACAAAAATGCCAGTCCTTCCATTCAGCTACCACATAAACAAAAAGTATGCAGTATAACCACTGGAGATTTTTTTACCTGTGAGAGCCCAGGAGGGTACAGTTCTGAGAAATACTGGTCCAAGAAGAGGAATAGTAGCTGATCTTTTTGTCGCTCTGAAAAAAATCTCTGCTACCAACTTCAAAAAGGGGTGTCTGGGACCCATACTGTATGGCAGCAGAAGTCTGTGCAGAAGTTTAGCTGTTGGAACAGTTACTGTGTATTTTTAAGACTGAGTAACCCACATCCAATATATTGACTGGCCCATTTCGGTTCAACTCCCAGCTGTCTTTTAGTGAAACTGGCAAAACAGAGTATATCATAGGAGACTGAGTTACCCCAACTGGCTTTGCATGCTGTAGAACTGTCAGAATTAGTATCTTCTCACCTTTAAAAACTCAGATTATAAAATCATTACGCATTAATAGCAGAAAACCTTGGTCTATTTCTGTCCTCATCTGCCAATGAGTAATGCTTTCAGGACAATCAAACAATTCAATGTATTTTCCTTAAATTCATTCATACAACATTAAAAGCATTTAAACACTGTAGTGCTGCTTTGAGATCTCTTGGAGGATTATTTCTCAAGAAGCAGATTTACAGAGAATTAAGAACAAATGCAATCTGGCTTTTTTTTTTTTTTTAAATTAAGTTTTTTCAGCAAGTCATGTGGTAGCTTCCCAGTAACAAGGAAACTGCATTTCAAGATGTTTACTGTACTTCCGTGTTTTCTCTGCCTTTTATTCTTTCTGCTAAAGACTGACTGGAGCAACACACACACACACACACACACAGAAACCCCAACCTAAAAACAATGCTGTCATTAAGTATTCTGAGAACATACTGTTTCCTTATTCAAGGCTTATAATTAAGTTAAATCATGTCTCATTTTCATGTCTCAGCTTTAAGGTTTGGTTTTTGTTTGTTTGAGGGTATTTTTAAATGACATTTTTACTTTTTAAAGATACTAGAGTCTTAAATGCTGTGGTTTTCTCTTTTAAAATTTGAAGGCATAAGATCTTTTGTGTGTCTTGCTTTTACTGTGTATCATATTGAGTTTCTTTCAGAAATTCCACACATTTAGGAGGTTAATACAATTCTTTACAATACTGCAAGTGGATATTCTTTACTAAGACAAAAAGCTGACAGCAAAACTATGCCTTCAGCTCTACTAGAATATATTCATTGAAGCTGCCCAAATTCTGCCCCGTTAATCCACAAGTCTCTTGTTTCCAATTGCTATGCAGTCTTCATCACCGTGACAGGCTGCTGCTATTTTCTCTTTCAAATTCACATTCAATGAGTTCATGCGAAGGTTTTAAACAGGTTCTCACAGATTTGGCTGCAGTACTTTAAGATATTACTGCCCCCACCTGTCCACCCTGTACCATTCTTCTGCTGAAGGTTACCGCTTCTGAAGCAACACGGGACTTGCGTTCACACCAGTCCACATCAGGACCTGCTACCTCCTTTGGTAACCACACACCACTGCAGATACTACCACCACCACAGACCAGCTGTCCAAGATGCAAACCAACAAAACGATCATCTGCTTTTGTGAGTTTTGCGTAGATGCATCAATATCGATGCAGACATGTTGGATAAATACTGGTATAAACCTGGACTGGTGTTTGCAGGACTGTAAATCCCTTCAGACAGTACAGCACACCTGTATAAGAGCCTACAGCTCCTCAACATAATGCCTGTCCTCTGCTCCGTGACTGCCTCTGCCACACACAGAACTGCTACGCTAAATAGTTACTCCCTGGGCTGGCGTACAGGCAAGGTGGTGCAGGGAGCCCTCCAGCTATGGATTTGTAAAGGATGGACAGAATGAATGCATTTCAGGCATTATTCTGTATTTAACTTGAATTCCATCCAAAAAGGATGTTAAAAATAAAATCAGGAAATAATTAACATTGCTTTTAGATGAGAACACTATTAATACATCACTAGAAGGAAATGCTCTACTAGGTTATCACAAGCAAAATACAAAACGATAATCCACGTGGTAGGCCTAAAATTTCTTTAATAATTATTGTAAAGTCAATTACACTAACAATCACAAGTAATTAAAAATAAATATGTGGAAAGGAAGCTACTGCTACAGGCAAATGGAGGGGAAAAAGCAAAAAATAAGTAATAATTGCATAAGCAGAAAGGCAAGCGATACCTTCAGTATACCCTTAAACTTCATCAGGTATGCCAGGGCAAAAGCCTGTACTTGTACCTCTATATAACATCTTGTTTTGAGATGGGCTCAAACCACAGGATTTAGGTTTCAGGTCACCACCTTCCATAGCACAGACACAAAAAGCATAAGGATCTTAAAAGCCAGCATGAGTGGATTTCTAAGACAAGTTTCTTAGAAGGTGGAATTCCCACAGCTTTTATCCTCTTCAATTTATATAGAATTTTGAAGCAATCCTAATCCATTTGTAAGATTGTGTAACACTTGACCATTGTCATCTACCCTTTGTCTCATGAGCAGCCATAGTCCCTGTTTTAAGACTAGGTATGGTACTGTCTAAGGTCCCCGTGAACTCTCATTAAAACTTATTTAAAACATACCTAGAATCAAAACTGACTCTCTGGCATTTACAGGAAATCAGTAGTACACATGGGGACCTTACAAAACAGCTTGCTTAGCCTTTCTTAAAGGTCTAAAACTACAGTCATCTGTGACCACAAGACAAAGTACGAATCATCCCTAAACACCTAAAATTAAATCCCTCAAAGAGGGATTTGAGAGGCTTCACCAAGTCTTACTAACACTGTGTACTTCTCTTGGTGTTTTGCCAGCTGAGTGCAGGACATACCAAAGAGATTACGCTAAATATGAATCCAGCCTACTGTTTTAATGAATTGTCTTCCATGCAGGTTGCTATTACGAGAATGTCAACAAAAATTTCTAGCTGATAAATTAGATGAGTAAACTTAAATGGATTTGAGTTGCCAAAACACCTGGGAGGTGCACTTTTTCCCTAGCTCAGCCACTGCAGACAAACTGCTGGGGCAGGCCCAGGACCTCTGTTCTAACCTTTAGGGGGGTAATGTACCTGGCTTCAGCACTAGGACAGACTCTGTCAAGTAATTTCTGCAAAAGTGACACAAATGCAAGCAGCAGGGAATATTTGAAATAACTACTGAAAACCGGGCATTGCCAGAATTCTTCATCAATGAAGCCCCCTCTTATGCAACAGCATAAGCCAAGAGCCTGCCTACATACAGAAAAAATCTTCACTTCTCTGAATGATTCCAGTTCCAAACCTCTTATGTCACGGAACTACAGCCTCATGCAGTCCAGGATGTGACATGCCACACTGCTCACTGCACTGGTACAAACGTCCCAGGAGTAAGAATTACAAAAATTTACTCATCCACGTTCATCAAGCAGACATACTTTGCTATGGGCTCTGTTTTTTCTTTCCAAGTGACTTGGTACATAAACAGCACTAAAAATACTCCATGATACATACCCATCTGTAAAAAAGGCCGTAGGAGTTCAATTATCATTGTAACAAAAAGGAAAGACTACTGCAGCAAACCAAGAGAATAAGGTGTACTAGAAGGATCATAGAATACATCAAGTTGGAAAAAAACCCACAAGGATCATCAAGTCCAACTCCTTGTTCCTCACAAGACTAACTAAAACTAAACCATTTGACTAAGAGTGTCATTCAGGTGCTCCTTGAACTCTGACAGGCTTAGTGCTGTGACCACTTCCCCAGAGAGCCTCTTCTGGTGACCAACCCCACTCTCAGTGAAGAACCTTTTCCTAATGTCCAACCGGAACTCACCCTGACACAGCTTCATTCCATTTCATCGTGTCCTCTTGTACTCTCATACTGTCAGACTACGAATTTCTTGTTTTGCTACTAGTCAAAATTTTAGTATTTTGATACTTGCACTGGAAGCAGGGAAGGAAAGCAATAGGTTTGTGGCTAGAAACATAACAAAGAGCCTTTGGAATCTGCAAAGAACCTTGTCTCTTCAGCTCAGTCTTTGGCAAAAGGGTCCAACCTCTTCAGGGAGTGGCTACGTTAAGATACTACTCACATTCACTTTGTTTACAGCTAAATTCTCAGCCGAGTGGGTCCAAATAATCTGGTGCCCAAATTATCGCCTACAGCTTTGATAGCTGCTGCAGGTGTCAGTTCCATGGAAGAGCTGTTTCTCACCACCAGGACTGCAGATTGGCACAAAGGCAACAGCAGCCGGTATGAAAGGACTCTCAGATTGCTTCAGCAAGTGCAAAGATCTTCAGCTAGGCTAAACTAGTAAAGGTCTTCTGAAAGGAGAAAAGCTACACTATAACTTCAATTAACACTTTGTATATAAATATTCAGCATGCATTTAAATGTCTATAGACTATTTCTCAAATGTGCCACAATATTCTGAAGGTATTTAAAGTTTTTGTTATTAAGAGGTTTAAGAATGAACAGCCACCCAAGTTTTTGGCACTTTTTACATACTAGCAAAATAAACAGCATTCAGCAAACAATCATTTCAAAGGCATGGCTCTCTCTTAAAAGCGCTTCTTCACCACAGGAACCTGCAGTTTATCTGCAGTGGTCATATTGACAGTTTTAAAGGCCTGGAACTATGCCCTAAGGAATTTCAGTCACACCAAAAAGATACTTAAAACCATTTAAAAAAAAAAAAAGCAGTTCAGGCAATTTAGTCTAAAGTAGTTCAGTATGCCTAGCAAGCTGACAAATGCCAATTTTTCCTCACTGTTCACTTTGGAGCCCTCCATACCTGGTCACAGCCATGAAGGTTTACTTGGAGGACAGAAGGGTACAACTGAGCTTCCTTCTGCTGTCTCCTGCTTTGACAGTTACCAGCAGACAGCTTACAGCTGACACGAAAAAGCCACTGCATGACTCGGAAGAGTCACTCCTTGTTTAGTGAACATCTTGGTGGTAATCTGAACTTGGAGATTATTTTTTTTAAGACCTCTTCTGTTTTGTTGTGTTCTCTTAATACTAAGGATGCTGATCCACTGTTTATCCTTCCAGCTTCCCGGCAGCGACCCACAATCTCGTAACCAAAACTATGATTACTGCTACTTCCTCCTAGCACAGCTCTTCTGGAACAGCTTATCAGGGAGCTGCAGCTGGTTCTGAAGGTACAGCTGGCTGCCCTCTCCACTGTCCACACCCTAACTTACTCATGATGGATGTGTCAGCATATGCTACACGGTAGCTTCTCTTTAAAAATTCAGTGAGCTTGGCAACATTGAACTCTTCCCTTTCACTTTGTCCCTGCATCTCTGTGTTCCAAACGTGGCTGTTGCTTCATGTATACTCATCTAACCTAAAAACTTCAGAAAGTTTCTTAACCCATTTTTTTTCAGTATTTTTATAAGCTCTCCTCCCAACTAGAACCACTGCAGCGATCAGCACAGTAAAAAGATACTTTTGTAAGTTGCCCCTTCCCCCTTTTTTCATGCTTTACACCTCAAGAAGCACTGCCTGCCCTAACAACTTCATAAAGTACTGGTTCATAATTCAGCAGCACTTAAGAGTCCTCAGACACTGCCTAGCTGAATTACATGAAAGAGATTCCCCATTGGATCAGGGAAGGCAGCAAACAGCAGTGCTACCTAGCAGGGTAGGTGCATGTGCGAGAAACAGGCAAAAAGGACTTCAAGTCTCTAAAGGGTGGAGACAAACATTGCAGGGTGGCTGTGGGAAGGAAAGCAAGATTAGGAGAGCTGACTGGTCAGCTAAACCTATTGCTGTCTCAGGTCTCCTGCCCTGCAAACCAGAGATGTTCTAGCTTCAGTCAAGCAGCAAATGGCAACTTCTCTTTTAATCTCCTCTCCCCGCCACCCACCTCCCCTCAAAGCACAGCACGATGCATGTGTGGCCAGTAAGATGCCACATCAGCCATGTTTGTAAAAAGCTGTTTCAAGGAAATAGTTTTACATCCAAAAGCTTCAAATTAACTGGTCAATGGCTTTGCACAAGCCTGTCAATGTTCTGATTCTGAAAATTTGCAATATTTTTCTACAGCAGTCATATCAATATCTGAAAGAATATAATGCAAAAAAATTCTTCAGGGTTATCTGCATTTTGTTAAAGCTCAGGTTTTCTTGTATCATTTATGGTTAATCCAAACAGAATGTGTTTTACATCCTTCCCAATTTATAAACAAAAAGTTAAGGCTATGAAAAGTCACCTCCTTTGCACTGAAACAGTAATTCTGAGTGTGAAGTGCAGCACATATGAAATAGGAGTTGAAAAAAGCCCAGCTAAATGAAGTAGCAGCCACCTACCTACCTCTGCTGTAGTTCAGTTGCTTGTGATTGTGTGACAGTACCTTGAAGTGCAGCTTTCAATAATTTGGAAGGATTCTCAGGAAACATAAATCACTATGTAAACAAGACTTTGAGACTCATGAAATAAACTGTAAAAACATGAAGAGCAGTTAGCACAGTCAACAACAGAAACAGGAGGGTCATGATTCATCTACATAAGAAAGTTCTACCTCTTATGCTGGTTGGAGTCACTATCTGCACCTGTCCCACGGCAGCTTGTGACTGAGCTTAGAAGAACTCACTCCCCAGCAAACCATGAACTCCCAAGCCAAAAGATTTTTATACTACAAAAATTGTGGTCAAAGGAGGCTTACACTGGTATAAGCTGTATGTACTTAAGCACACACTTTGGCTTACACATTTCAGTTAAGTTCTCTTTGTAGACAAACCAGGAGAAACTTTGTCCTGCTTTTTATAGCACTACTACTTACCAATGTCAAATGTCCATCTTCTCCGAGTATGAAAACCCATTCATTATTTATGCAAAGCTATCAAAATTATTGTATGCCGAAGACTTTATAGCGTTACTACTACGTTAAAAAATACCATAACAGTTTGCAAAATAAGCTTACGCAAAGCCATGTTCATTCTCTCTTGGGGGGCTTGTATTTATTTCTATTACACATAACAGACTTGCAGAACCACAGAGTGGTTTAATACACACTAATGGCATGCTGCCTTTATAAGCTTATGTGGCAAGATTTTCTACTCATTTCACTCCTCACTGAAGGAAGAAAGCCTTCGCCAAACATCACGCATCTCACTCGCACCTATTGTAATAGAACTGGCTAATGTAGTTCTATACGGTTTGTCCTGGGGCCTTTCAAAAAACATCCCAAACTTCTCAGAGGGCAGCACTGTGGGTTCTAATAGAAGTCTTCTGAAACTCTAAGGAATTAAATCCTCACTGGGCTTCCCAGTAAGGAGAAAAACTGAAGAAAAGGTGAAGTGGAAGAACACAGGTAAACACAAGCTGAGCAAACACACAAAGGAACAGTAAAAATTTGTCAAGGCACATATATTGACTAGACATACGCTTAACAGATGCAAGACTTTAAAACTCAATTCTCCAGCCAGCACAAATCTATTCTATAAAACAATACATCAGTGCCATGTTCCAGAAGCTGTCTTGTTCTCCACTAAGTTTGTTATCCGAGAACTAACAGCAATACTTTCCTCAATGCTCTTCTGAGTACAGAGGCAAGGTCCAGTACATTATGAAGAGATCTAAACCTCTTACTCAGAGGTAATAAGAGCACCCCAAACCTTGCAATAGGAAAAATAATAACAGTTATATTGAATAGATCCTTCAATTTCTAAGATATCTGTGAGTTACTTAACTTTTCTGCATTCACTGTCAGAGCAGGATTAATACCATGGTAAAGAATCTGTAAACCTTGTTTTAGAGTATCCTTCACCAAAGAACTAATAACTTCATACTGAACAGTGGTCTTTGCTAGAGCTATGACACATCTTTGCTTTTTACCTTCACAACTTTGTGAGGACGAAGGGGTTACAGACTCATACTAAGCTCTGTACATTAGGTTGCAAACTGCAGTTCCTTGCTTAGATGCCAAGAGGATTTGAGTCACATGTTCAGTAAAAAGCTGTGTTCCAGAAAATTCACTGTGAGAAAAAGAAGACTCATGACTATATGAACATGGTTTCTTTTCAGAAAAAAAATTGCACCAAATACTGTTAGGTAAGAAGTGCTGTGGCTTACCCGTCCAGAGGGAAAACAATAGCCTTGATTTAGAAACAAGCACAGGCTTCTCTTTTCCTCAGCATAGAGGAAACTTACCACATTCAGTGTCTATCAATGACTTCTAGGATAAGATCACCAGCCAGGCAGCTCTTCAAGAACAGAAGAACCAGCTTAATTTGTCCATTCCCTCTAACGAATCACGACACCACATCTGAGAGACTCAAGTCAAAATTCCCATCCCAGATAAATGTGAAGGCATTTCCAAACCTTGTCCCCAGTACGCCAAAGCAGCTGGACCAAAACCAGCCGCCCAGATCTCCAGCTAGCATTCCTCCCATGGGGACAAAGTCTTATCACCATCTTCTAGGCAACTTGATCATACTCTGGACATCCTCAGCTGCAATGAAGATGAATGAACTTGGGCAAAAGCCACAATTACCTAGATGATTCGCAAAGCCTATGATTCTTAAGTACAGAGCTTGAGTATTTCTGCTTGAAGCTCCTGAAGGGCAAGGAATCTTAACAGCAGTCATTCAAAGAGAGCAGCCTACCCTCCCAGAGGCAATCAGGTACAAGCCCAGATCAAAGATCAGATAAAAGCTGTTGAAAAACACGTTCTGATCAACATTGTATGTCTCCCTTCACCAAATAAAAACCTGCACTGTTTGAAGAAGATACTGAATTCTCACAAGCATTTCCAATGGACAGACAGACAAAAAAAAAAAAAAAAAAGCTATTTTGGGCAAACTGGGATGTTTGCCAGACATCCTTAAAAACATTCTCAAAGTATTACTTTACGCAGAGCTCTCCTATCAAATTCACTGCTTCATTTCTGGCACCTATCACTGTAAAGATTACGCTTGTCACCTCTTCTGAGACAGACAGCTGCTCTAGAAATAGTTACAGCAGTTACTGCTGCTCATCTGGAGGTTACTAAACTCTTCTGATTCACATTAAACAAACCATGTGTCACCCCACTGCAGTACAAAAGCAGCTGACAGCTTTGAACTACCCCTGCAGATGTCAGTGACATAGGAGACCAAAAGTACTGCAGCATTAACTGGGGAGAACAGTGAAGTCACAATTTATGGGCACTGGCTAAGCAATCACAAACACTGACTTACGATCTGTTCTATACACACCTGCAAAAGCTCATCTGTCTGCACTCTACATTGCTCTTCCCAAGGCTACAGCTGAACTGCTAGTCTTTGACAGGCTAACCCGGACGCTTAAAATCAGCTATCTTATTTCAGATTATTGTGAAGCCAGCTGGTTTTACTCTGGACTGCATGAACTGACAGCAATGCATTTTCACTTCACAGCAGTATGGGCAGCCAGTCTTTACCTTCCATACCTTCTCTTTACATCATACATTTACCCAGTTTTGCTTCCTGCCTTACCACGCTTTCTCTGCATTGGTCCTGCACTGTTGTCAATATGAGCCCTCAGCCTTATACTGAAAACCTTGTAGCCATAATTCCAACTACCTTTTAAATATGCACCAATCGCCTATGGAGATTTGAATCCAACTGTTCTCCAATTTACACCTGTTTTATATTGATGTTGAAGGCACTGGGGTAAAATAGCATCCATTCAGTGACACCCAGAACTGAACAGCATAAAGCACATGAATCCTACAAGTAGCAGTTTTTTTGACTTTCAGGCTTGAAGGAATTGGTATAGTCTATGTTCTAGTGAAATAACTGTTATACCTTAAGATCCTTTATTGATCATGGATTATCTATCTCATTCCATTGTTCTAGTGCTAATTTGTTTCATTTAACTCTCTAACAGAGATGGTTGTCTTAGCCCAATTTTAATGTATAAAACTACTACACACAAACCAGGGAAAGAATCTGAATTTACTTTTTTTTTGTTATCTATAAACACAGCAAGAAATCTTCAACTGAATTCCAAATTCTACAGTGCTTTAAATTTTCTTAGGGGCTTGCAGACTAAAGACTTCTGAATCACTGCTTCACATGATAACGCCTGTAAAATACTATTTTTTATAACAATGAAGGATTTGAAATAAAATGGCTAGAGAGAATACAGTTGGGGGGAGGCTGCAGAAAAGAATACACTAAGAACACTTCTAGCTGTGAATGTTTAAACTGTTACATTATCTGTTATTTAATGGTAACTCATTTTTGCATCAGACATTATCAAATCTAACAGGACTGGTATCGTACACCTGCAGACCTATGTACTAAATAGCCATCTTCTAATCATTTGCCAGTCTGTACAGTTTCATCCCTCCACAGAAATCACACCTTACTGTTGTGGTCTGCTTAAAGCCAGACTTTTCAGAAAGAGTCAGCATCTATAATCTTTATATTCAAACTATGTACAGTCCAACTGAGTAGAATGTTTTTACACACACGTAAAAATGTGTTTATACTCATTTTTACAACCAATACAGGAAATTCTGTGTACATCAGCAGACAGGGGAAAAAAAATAATAAAAAAAAGATATCCCTAACTAATGCTACAGACAAAGTTTTCCCTGCATCCTGAAAAGACTCAAAAATGTGCTTAAAACCACGGAAGGTTTTTCAAGTGAAATATGAGTAACCTGATTGGAATCGTGTTGTTAAATTCAAACCCCATTTAAACATAGCAAGAAAACTTTAAAAAGTATTCCAAAAACAACACTGACGTGTAAGTTTCTTTCCTTGTTACCTGTTAGTTTAATCTAAGCGCCTTGGCTTGACACTTTGTTCTTTATAAATACTCTCAAATAAAAGCCATTAAAAAAATAGTTTTTGTTCAATCCAAGACTTTTAGGATACAGCTGGCCCTGTGTTCTGACGCTATTATTGCATTTATCATCCTGAAATAAGCCTTTGAACAGAGCTGGACAGGACAACTTACTTCAGTGCTTTCCAGACCCTTCATTTTTCACAAGAAGTTCAAACTGAAAGTTTTTTTTTCCCCTCCATTTATTTCATAGTAATCAACTTCTACTACATACTTTCTCGACTATCTGTGGTTTTGGTAGGTAGATTACTAATTGAGGTAATCACCAATTAAACTTTTTGTTTTGGTAAAAATTCTTAAATTCTTTCATCATCTCCTTATTAGCTCACGTTAACCGGCTCCTCCCCTCACCCTGCACTTGAACACCAAGCCCAAATATACTTCCCCAGGAGGCCTGCACAAGCTGCTACTGAGACTGCTTCAAGGACAAAACACCTGCCACTTCCCACTTCACAAAAATAAGATTTTAAGTCTCAGCATGACCTCCAGCATGCATCTCTGACATCGACAGCTCACCTACCATTCTTTAATCAAAATACATACTTTCTAATTACAGCAAATTATCACAGGGCTATTACAGATGTACAAGAGAAACATACAGTGGTCCAAACAAGTAATGTTATACTATCTTCTCCTTCCCTGACCCTCCCTCATCCACGCCTCCTTAAGTTTTATAAAATCCTGGTGCCTTACATCTCACAAAACATCTTTCAGTTGATCGCATAAGTGATTTCAGTGGTTATGACTCCAAGACAAAGTAATAAGCATTAAATTAACACAATTGCCAAAAATGCAAGAGTAACATGTTTGTAAGCTTAGAAATACCTCAGTTGTAATGCTACTAGCAGCTATATTTTACGTATATCCAATTTTCCAGTAAAATGGTGTAAACAAATGTTTGGTTAGCAAAGCAGAAATACTGCACCAACTGCAACTTCATCAACAAACTTCAGAAGGTCATTTCAGTGAGGCATGCGCTGTTAAAGAGCCCAGGTTTCTAAATTTCAAGCCAACTAGACTTTAAAGTAAGTGCACTTTCATAGTATAGAACCAGAACAAACCATGTCCAAACTACAAATTCAAATTTTTATAAAAATTAAGGTTTAACATTTATTTTACATCTAGCTTTCCACATCCATGTGGGGACAAGGAATCAGAATGTACATAACTATAAGCAGTGCAAAAGTGGTGCCAGTGCGAAGTCACAGATGCACAATAAAGTGATAGTACAAGAATAGAGAAAATGAAGCTATGGATGTTAAGAATAAAAACCAAAAAAAAAAAACAAAACAAAAAAAACCCGAAAACACCAACACAGAAAAATATGAAGGAAGAGGGGAGGAAAGAGGAGAGCCAGATATTTAATAATGCCCTTGTTGCTGCAAAGATAAACTAATGGCACAAGACAATGTTTATTGTAGAACAAAAATCCAATAGCAATGAGTCTTTATTCACGTTTAGTCACCTGACATGAGGAAAGTGTCTGTTGCATTAAAATAGTCATCAATGGAAATGGCAGCATGGCTGAACAAGTCCTCTTCAATGGTAACAAACATCCCACATAGTAAAGTCACTTCAACACAGCCTCATGACAATTCCCACATCAAAACAGTACTTTATTTTATATTTTTTTGCCTCATCATTACTCCCACATTAAGATCTTTCAGCTGTCAAGTGTACAAGGTGAAGAAAAAGGTTCTCAGTCAGCAAACATGGGTGCATCAGGAAGTATCTCCACAATACACCACTTCAGATCTGCTGGGTCCCAAGTCCATCCCCGAACGCTGGGCTCCCAGCACCACGTGTAGCACACTACTAAGGCTACACTACTACATTAGCTTATTAATTCTGCATACATCAGGCCGAACAATGTGTCAACCTGCAACAGACTGAGCATTATAACTGAAAATGGCAAAAGATTCACTCTATTGAACTTTAACATCATTATTTGATGTTAAACAATGAGGCAAATCCCAACAGTATATACAAAAACCAGCTTTGCTTTTACAAAAGATTTTGTTTCCCATATTGATTAATCCAGGCAGCTAACTCATTGGTTTATGCAACTTTATTGAAGAAAATAAATCAATTACTAGTAGAGCTATTAGTTGATCACTCATCCATTGACAACTTGCATCATTTATTCAGTGCTATATTAAACAGTGTTTTGGAAGACAGATTAACTAATAGCTCCAAACCTCCTAACAAAATTTAAATGAATTACAAAAATGTTCTTAGACCCTATTTTGGAATACAAGGGATGTTTGACTTCCAATTTCCATTCTCTGTAAAACAAGAACTGGTCATTCCTTTATTGACATGCATAAGATACATCACATTTTCTGTTCTGCTGATGCTATAGATTCAGTACCAATTCTCCAGACATATCAGTTATGAGCAAAAGTATATAATAAAACCTCAGTTCTCTAACACTGGCAGGTTTGGAACAAGATGGATGTTGCTACAGCAATGTTACTTCTTACATGGGAGAAAACTGAACATCCACCTCCCCCCCCGCCCTTCAGGTGATATCTTCAGTATCTGTTAGAGCAGTGAGGAATGTTTGTTTGTTTTTAATCTCATAACCAAGTTAGAATGAAGACATTGGCCACATAATACACATGCTCCATTAAAAAAAAAATTCTGAATTTTGGGCAATTGTTCTTGTGTAACTACTTTACAGATTCTAAAAGCAGTTATTGTCCAAAGCTGGAAGAACTAAAGTCTTCTCAGATGAGCATGTGCATGAATGTAAGGAGGTAAACAAAAAAATAAAAAAGATGAGGTCTGATAGGGGAGCAGCCGGATAAGAAAATCAAAAAGGGAACAGTAATTTAAAGTTTATTCCAGCTATAATGCAGGTTATTCTGACTTTAAGGTAGCATCACATGGCATACTTCTGAGTCCATTCCCGAGATATTCTGTTGTACCTGTAAGCAAAAAGAGGAATTGAATTAGTGTCAGCATGAAAACAACAATTTCCTAAACAGTTAATGATTAAGTATCACTTTACCCATATCTTCCTATTCTCTTCACACTAAAAGCAGTCTCTTTTTACATTAAGATATACTTGAATTGAAAAAACTGAACAAACCCCTCCCTAGACTAACTAGGATATTCTCTAATTTATATGAAACACTTGAAATTCGAGACAAGCAGATTTGCTAGAACTCTGTTGTGAAAAGCTACTGAAGGGGAAGGAATAGAGACCACCTAGGGTAGGAGAGGCAAGGGTAGAGTTTTGTTTAAATATTGTCTTTAGGTAAAGATTACACAGTATCACATGCCATAAGTAAAGATTACTTAGTTAATAATATCATTGGATACAGAATGTCAAATTTCCCACTTCAGAGTGCAACAACAGTAATAATTTCCTCACACTTAATATTTTCTTTCCATATGAAAATATGGTTCAAACAATTTTTAAAAAGGACATTAAAAGAATATAAGTACACTACTTCCATAGGAATTGAGCTGACAATTAGTTTGTACTTAACTCCATGCTTGTCAGTAAGAAGTTAATTTTCAACTATACAAGCAGAACATAATCCCCATATGTTTTCCTGGTCTATATGTAAAAGACAGACACTGCTGAATAATAAGTTTAAATCTGGATTGTCTAAATTCACCCATGTCTATGCATGAGGTCTCACTACAGGGAATCACTTTGAATGAAATTCTGACAAAATCTGGGTAAATACTTACCAGAACAATTTGACAAGCTGACTGAAAACCCAGTAATTATTTCATACTTTTTTTTTTGGCCATGCAAGAGCAGTATCTGTGAGAAATAGTGACTAGCCAATACACTTCACACTAACCACAGATCAAGCTGTTAAATATCCAAGTTCAGTAACTGGTACATCCATTATCTGTTAGTTAATCCAGTGCCTTAGAGCATGCAGCACCCAAGTGCTGACAAATTTCCATTTCGTCAAATGCACCATAATGTGCAGATATTCTTACCCTACAGCATAGCGTATTTCTCTGTCCACTCTCTTGCTAACCTATTGTACCTAATTGGACAAGTATATTTACCGTTAATATATATGTATATATATAAAACAAAGTCTATTTCATATAATTCTATCTGTGCAAGATGTTAAAAACACACAAGGAAAAAAAAAGTTGTTTCAACACAGATAGGAAAAGAGTTATGAAGCCTTTTTTCAAGAGGAGCACCAAAATTAAAGGTCAAGCTGCTACCAAAAGAAATCACCAAAATAAAAAGCTGTATTTTCCTCAATATGAAGAACTAAGTATTTATGCATGGGAAGCAAAAAACTGGGTGATAAATACTTTAAAATACTGCTACGCATACAAGAAAAAGACAGTCTCCTTCATCCACAACTTCCAAGATACCAAGCCCCTTTGTTTTTAAATTATGCACCACCAAGAACAGGTAATTCTTCAACACACAAATTCTCTCCACCCTGGATTTTCACAAAAGGCTTACTCAACACAATTGCTGTCTGACAATGCAATCGTACAAAGTTTCTTAAAATATTAGTCTTAATATTAAGTCTCCGTACTTACTTGTCTCTGTCTGTTTTATAGATACGTGCAATCTCTGGCACTAGTGGGTCATCTGGATTTGGATCACATAACAGTGAACAAATGGATAAGAGAACTGTAAAAAAAAAAATTCTCAATAGCAAAACAGGAGCAACAATTTCAGAAACAATGGAGATCTTTGCATTAGCACCATGTCAGCACAGGAGAGAACCTCAAAAGCCTTTTCCTGATGTATAGCAAAAATAAATTTGTAACCTGCTCTAAATAAAAAGTCCAGAATGACTTAAAATTTTGTAAGAACTATTTATTTCCAATTTCCCAATACTTACAGCTGTTGGTAAACACAGATGAGAACAGCACTGTTGTCCCCTGCACTATGATGCAACACAGCAGCCAACAAAAGCACATTTTATTACGTATTCTGATGACCAGCATACTCCATGGTTTTAATCCCTAAAACTAGAACTTCCTCAAATTATTTTTTTTTTTAAATCAGATTTAATTATTTCTCCGTTATATGTAAGGTACCAATACCCTGGTCTGCACTGATAAAGCTACACACAGTGTAAAATAAAGGAGTAACACTGCTGTAGGCAGCTACGAGGACTATTCTCTACTCTCACAGCAGGTTTGAAAGAAAAACAGTAGTGACAGAATTGAACTGTAGGGAATCGACATTCAAATCACAAACCTACTCCTTGGAGAGGTAGTAATTACAAGTTCTATAACAGATGAAGGAGCACTTTGGTGGATCTTCTGAAGCCAGTGACTAGTGGCATTGAGACAAAACCAAATTTAATAATTGTGAAAATATTTGAGAATTAACTGTTATTTACAATAGTAAAATGAGGAAAACTATAAAGCTTCTATTGCAGCACAACATCAATTTATCCTGAAGTAGAAGCAGTAAGCTTAGTTCATGAAGTAACATAAGACACTGCCAGTGCAGACTGGCAGAAAGCAACATGTATCAATAACAGTCTTCTTTTGTTCATCTACCACAGATATGCCAATATCATTCTGCATGCAATTCTAGACAGACTCAGCCAAAAAACTATGCAGATTTCATTATCAAAAACTGACTTTAAATTAATCTGTAAGTGCGTATCTACCTGGACAGCTGCAAACAAGCAGTTTCTCACCCTCAGCTCAAATACACCACCACAGGCCTGTTTCAATCCAAATGCTGGCAGATTCCTCTCGGACCAAGCTAGTAAGCTCTGCTAAGAATACTGAAGCAAATAAGTGTCCAGACAAGGCCTTAAACAGCCATGTAGCAGAAGGTGTTAGAAAAAAACAAATATCCATTAAAAACGCAGTAAGATATCATGATCAAATTGGCAAAACACAGGCTAGAATGAGTAAGGGAAATCAAGAGACAGGTAATAACTCAAGACAATCAAAGCTAAAAGCACAGTATTCAACACAGGATGGAAACATTTCTCCTTCACAAAAGTTACCTTTAGAAATAGTTAAAGCAGGAGACCACTGTGATCTTAGAATATCAAGACAAATGCTGCCATTACTGTTAATATTTGGATGATAGATTCTTGTTGTAAATGCAACCTGCAACAAAAAAAAAATATGCAGAACATGTTTCAGTCTATAAGGACGACGATGTCACCCTTTCTTCTCATTCAAGCTATTAGACAATTTACTTTCCAATTACCAGGCAGTCTATTTCAAACAGAGAGAGAGGGCAAGTATGACATTGTGCTTTAATCACAGGTGTCTGCATTGTGACGAAGACACTCAACAGATGTGCTGGAACCACGGTAACACTGCTATCACAGAGCTAAAAACTTCAAACATTGCGGTCACTCCAAGTGTGCACTTTCATATTGACTGAAAATTGGAAGACAATGCTAGTGGCTGATACAGTTAACAAAAGCTTATTTCAGAATTACTGCCAAATTCTAACAGATACCATCTTCACTGATTTTAGACACTCAACAAGTTAATCTCTATCCAGAGTGTCACATTCCTACAGACCCAAACAGCGACACTGTAATACTTAACACTCTCCTCAGCAAGAACTCTATTATAGTAACAAAAAGCTAATGAGCTCTCCTATCAATTAAGAAAAACAGAAATAAAACCAAACATAATTCCAAGACACTTGGCACTCACATATATGAATGTGCTCCTAAAATATATGCTAACACGCCTATTCTTGTGGCAGTCAGAGAGGGACCTAGCCATCTAATATAATGTAAGAACACGAACAGAAGAGAGAACTTGACAATATTACAATACAGATGCTGACAATTTCTGTCCCGTACTCGCTTCTTTAGAGAGCACTCATTTCACAAATGAGAAAGCAATACTTACCTTAGGTGGTTTGAAAGGGTAGTCTGTAGGAAAGTGAATTGTCAAGAAGAATACACCACCCTGATATGGACTGTCATTCTGTCAAAGCAAACAAATAATTCTCCTATTATCATCTTTAGGACTAAGTATCACTGAAGATGCTGTTTTTAAATAAATAAAAGGAGAGGAAATTTGTTTAAACAACTCAGGTGTTTAATCCACCAATACAAGAGATGAAATTAAAATTCAGTTTGACATCCTAAAGTAAGCGATACAGAACAGGCACAGGTCAGTTCCTGTGCGGACCTCTGCGAGCTAATGCTTCATAGAAAACAGCTTCTCTGGCAATCCACTCAGCACAACTTGACAAAAGCATCCAAATGCCTCTGAATCACTCCAAGAAGTAATGTTAACAGAACAAGGGTCCCATCAGGTTCAAAAAACCTCAGGTTCTGTGCTTCGAGCTGATTTGTTACAACAACCGAAGTTTACGGTGGCCATGGACAGCTCTAAGGGCCTCCCATTCCCTCCCAATACTCTCCTTGGCTTAGGCGTTGCTCAGCCCTGCAGAAAGCCTATGAATACACAGCTAACTCCTTGTTCCCTGCAAAAAACACCCCTCCCACCCCCCAAAAAACCCCAGCCTACCAGCACCACCAAACAAAAGAAACCCCATCAAGATTAAAGTGAATTCTCTCTCCCATTCTGTATTAGAAATTCACTGTAATTCCACTGTATGGAAGAGTATTTTACATTTCCCTGCTCCAAGGAAACAAGTATGGGGATAATTCATTCAGGTGTCAACTACAAATAGTAAAGCAAGATGGGGAAGTAAAAAAGCTGATAGTAACCAGAGAATAAATGAGTGACTAAAGAGGGACTGTGTCAGTTACTAGCTATGGGAAGAAAGATGTAACAAGTTTTTACTTGAAACTACAACTAAATTTCTGAAAGAGCTAACAATTTCCTTGTTTAACCTGAAGACTACAATGCTTCTAATTCCAGATTCAGGGCTAGGGCAAATGAACTTGAGATACAAAGAGTACACTTCTGAATTATTCATAAATTGCATTTTCCTGTTAACTGCAAGTACATTTCACCAATGTAAGGAAACCAGAAAATAAAATTCTGCAACACGAGATAAGGGACTCAAACCTGAAAATATGTCGGTTATACCCTATCCAATATCTGCTGAAGACCTAGCGATCAAGATATAACCTCTTGTATTTGATCAATAGATACTATGTGAGGCCTTGAGAAGACAGAAAGCAACCCTTTTACTGCATGTATTCTGGGGAAACATTTTAGCAATTACAGAAACCCCTCTTAGAATGTGTTAAAACAATGCAAGCTCTCTTAGATGCCTGTATAAAATCCTGTTGCAGAGGTGGAAGGCCAGATGATTGGTTCTACAATCCTCATGTGTTATTAAAAGTACTAAGTAACACAGAGGAGCACCAGAACCACTAACACCACACTTCTGTCACGGTACTGCTGAATCTTGAAACAGGAATGGAGACCTTTTGACACCACAAAAACCATACGGGGAAAAAAAAGGAGCTGTACATTATTAAACCAGAAGAGGAAGCTAAAAATAATCATCCCAATTTAAATTCAACTGATGTTTAATCTTTTTGAGGCACCTGGTTACAATCAATGAGGACCAGGGACTTTGGAATGGAGACCCATTTTCCCAGTCAAGTGAACCTCTAATATATATATACAGTCAGGGCAATTCAGCACCACTGATATTTAATTCCTACTCTGTATCCTCACCAAAAGCATCACATTGTGGCTTCAGGTTCACTGGTGACCAAAATTTGTCTTCTCAAGTGACAGGTTTTGTTTTCTGAACATAGATAACCAGCCCTGAGAACTCCAGATGTCAAGTGTTTGCAGGTTACATTTTCAGTAAAAGCAAACATTTGCCTTCTTTACTCTAAACAAGGAAAAAGTCACATTCATGTTTCAGACACTCATTGAACATTTAATACAGACTTTTTTCCTCCAGTCATAACTGGAACCTCACATTTCAGTGACTTTTTCCCTTCTATTCCTAGAAGTATTCATGATCTCAGTACATGACACCAGACCAAATAAGGATTCTCTGTTAAGATCCACACAAAAGCATCCCTACTAATTCCTGACCCTGGGACTAGCTCCTTGTACAAAGTCCATGCTAGTTTCAAACTTTAGAAAAAGCTAAATGCAAACTAATTTTCTAGATATTAAGTAGTAACGCCTAACATTGCTCTAGAGATCATTTCAGCTGAAATACATGTCCTCATAAAACATTCCAGCAATAAAGTAATCAGACTGATTTTTTTTCCCCTCCTTCATTTTATGTTCCCTGTTAAGGAGTACCTCTAGAACTAAAGCCTGATAAGGGGAGCTAAAAAAAAAAAAAGTAAACACCCCCCTCCCAGTTTCCACCTGAATAAGAATTACTAGCTTAATATTACATCACAAGAATTAGAATACTTACAGGTCCCATAATTGTGGCTTGCCAATGAAACACTACAAAAGAAAAACTCCACATTATTATCTATGCATGATATGTTTTGAGTTAGCAGACAAAGAACTTAAGGCTACTTACTGTCATCTCCAACAGGACCTGCTGAAATCACGGGCTAAATCACTAAGTTCCTTTAGGAAAAAAAGAACAAAAAAAAAACCTGTTCAGAGAAAGGACTGATGAACTCAAGTCATTTTCACTTCACATCCTGCAAAAACATTTAACAGTTTTTCCATATACAAACACAGAAGAATGTGTAATAACAACTATTAGAACCACTAGATCAGTATCAAAAATGTCTTTATCAAAACCGGTTATAAGGGTAAACAGCTACAATGACTATGCTTTTCCAAATAAACATACTACTGCCAAGACACCCCTGCTGCAGAAGGGACAGAAAGCAGAGCAGGACACAAAGACTGAAGTGGGCAAAGCCTAACCACTTTCTGATCTACATTTTTGAGGATTCAGTCATAGCTAGAGAAGCCTCAAGCGGCAAGAGAAAAACCTATTGATGAGTCTTCATGACACAGAAAACACTATGTATGTAACAAGCACAAATACAGGCTGGGTGGAGAATTAATTGAGAGCAGCCCTGAGGAAAAGGACTTGGGGGTGTTGGTGGATGAGAAGCTGAACATGAGCTGGCAGTGTGAGCTGGCGGCCCAGAAACCAACCGTGTCCTGGGCTGCATCAAGAGAAGCATTAGCAGCAGGTCGAAGGAGGTGATTCTCCCCCTCTGCTCTGCTCTTGTGAGACCCACCTGGAGTGCTGTGTTCAGATGCGGGGCCCCCAACATAAAAAAAGACCTGAACCTGTTGGAGAGAGTCCAGAGGAGGCCACGAAGACAGTCAGAGGGCTGGAGCACCTCCTGTCCAAGGACAGGCTGAGAGAGTTGGGGTTGTTCAGCCTGGAGAAGAGAAGGTTCCAGGGAGACCTTACGGCAGCTTCCAGTGCTGAAAGGGGGCTACAGGAGAGATGGGGGGCTCTTGATCAGGGAATGTGGTGACAGGACAAGGGGTAATGGCTTTAAGCTGGAAGAGGGTAGATTTAGATGAGATATTAGGAAGAAATTTTTCACTGTGAGAGTGGTGAGGCAGTGGCCCAGGTTGCCCAGGGAAGCTGTGGATGCCCCATCCCTGGAGGGGTTCAAGGCCAGGCTGGATGAGGCTTTGGGCAACCTGGGCTAGTGGGAGGTGTCCCTGCCCATGGCAGGGGGTGGAACTGGATGGGCTTTAAGGTCCCTTCCAACCCAAACCATTCTGTGATTCTGTGATCTGATATTAAAACTCAGAACAGAAAGGGAAAAAAAAAAACTAACACAGAAACTCCAGTTTCATTTTCCCCGCTACCTCCAGCAGGGATATATCTTGCACAGATTAAAGTATGTAGGAAAATTAAAGAGGCTGACAAGTGTTGGAATCAGGCATAATATGTCTATTTTTTATTTTAAACTTCACATTTAAGACAATTATGCCTTTAAAATTATGAACAACTGAGCTGCAGAAACAGTTCCCTACCACCCGCATTACAAAGGGAATGAAAACAGAAACTTCGATGGAAGATTCCTTGTGTAATATCAAGATTGCTGTGATGAATCAAAGCAGCCCAGCACTAATTTGTTTAAATGCTCTGCAAGTTATTGTTTGGACAGTGTCTTTTAAAATTAAATTAATACTTTCAGCTGATGTATGTATCAGATACCTTCCCTCTTCCCTGTTCTTTTGAATCTAAAAATGGTTTCAGGAGCTTCTATAAATCTGCACTCATGAAGGCATCTATAAGTTACAAGAAAGGGAAAATCATTCGGTCCCTCTCCCATACATTCACAGTTTCACAAAAGTTATTTTGCTACAAGTCTATACAAGCCATCAAAACAAGAACTTTCCATTACTTTGTCAGACATTTAAGAAAGCCAGGCATACCTATTATGCTGGAGACACAGATCTGGAGCAGACAGCTAACTGTTTTGCCTGGGATGGTCCTAATGTACATCCTTTAAGTTTCAGAAGTTTTGCACTTGATAAAAATTTACTAACAGTAAGCCAAGACAAAATGAAGGAAAAAATTACGTTCCCTGTAACTTAAAGACCTTATTCTTTGGTAGAGTGATAGCTTGTGCAAACACTTAAGAGAATAACACTACTTCAACACACAGAAGTCATACACAAAAAACAAAACAAAACAAAACAAAAAAAAACCCCAAAAAAACAAACATAAAAAACCCACCAAAAAAAACTAGTCCTACATTTCCGCTCCTTAAACATGCTAACTTTGATGAACTTTCCAATTAATCAGATTTCAGCTTTGCACTGGAATAAGACTGTATTGTAAAACACAATTGTATCAGTTTTCATAAGCAATGGCACACTGAAGTTAATATTACAGCTCATTTCACTGCTGCTGTTATTTAGAAGCATGTGCAACAGTTCTTTCCAGATCATCACAGTAAATCCATTTCAAGGGCATTTCTATACACTCCCCAGTTATTATTGGGAGTCCCCATGATAGACTTATTTCTGCCAGGAAATATCACTTACTAGGTCCATATGTTGTTCAGCACTCTCCAGAAAAATTTGCTAAGTCAGATTTATATTAACCAAAGGCAAACAAACATAACAGAATCTTCAGACAGAAGGTTTTTCTAATTTTCAGGGTGGGGTACTTTTTTCTTCCATTTAACAAATACAGCAGGTTTTGTAAATCAAGCTTATTTCTCATCTAAAGATATTTTCCAGTTCTAAGAATGATCAATTGTTTCCAAAATCAGAGAGAAAGAGTTCCACTGGATCTTTTGTTCCTTAAAACAAGTTGTAGCAACAGAATAAACAGGAAGACACTAACGTTTCTATTCTAATGTAGTTGTATAGTTATTACTGGATGATTTAATGGGGGAAGATCAGATCCTATTTTTTAAAAAACTATCACAGGGACTGAGAACTATGAAAAAGCTTTTCAAGTAGTTTATGAAAACTATAAAACTGAATAGTATTAAGACAAGGAAGGACAAGAAAAGACCAGCATAAAGTGACAGAGTTACATGTGCATTAGACTGGAGAGCTCTTCAAAAGGTCCTATAAACTTCAGAGGAAAAAGAAATCGGTACTCAAGATAAAAATAAGGTATTTTAACACAGAAAGAAAATTCGAGTATATCAATAAGTCAAATAGGAAAAGCAAACACAAGTAGGATTGTAAGACAAATATTAAATTTACTAAGTTCTGGTGAAAAACATGTGCAATAATGTTAAGAACAATTTACAAGCTGAAACACATGAGTTTTAATATTTCAGTCTCCAGTAATTTCAAAAATGTGTCCATACAGAGTTAACACCTTTTAACGACCTGAACTGTTCTAGAGAACAAACAAGCAGTGATTTGCATAAGCTAAAGGACTAAAGTTTTGGCTGGCCTGAAACACTTCAGTAAAAAAAACCTAATTGTGCTAAACAAAGCAGTTCAAAATCCAGATGAGGTTATGAACACATGATACACCACTTAGCATTTCAGCCACAGAGCAAGTAACGTACCCACTAAATTCAGAAATAAAAAAGCAGAGGTGGCAGGCATTCTTTCATTTGCTTCTCTTAGGTACTAACTACAGTCAGAAAAGTGGTTCGTAGTAAAGCTGTTTGCTCCAGCAGAGCATCAAGTGTTGTGGAAAACTTGGGCAAACATGAAACAAGCACTGGCAAGCTCTACCCGCTGACAGTAACACCAGACCTATTTCACCTCCCCGTTAAAAGTGTGCAACACTTCACATCTACACAAGAGGAGGGAGGCTTTTTGCAACAAGGCAGCAGAAAGTCCTCTCTGCATAACTTTAAAAAAAGCACCTCCTTCTGAAAGCTACATCTCTGCTGAATCCAACAGGCAAACTGGAAACTAACCAAGCAGAGGCACATGGGCTGTGACATTTGGAGCACAGTTGAAGCATTTCATTCAAGGAAACGGAGATTTTTTTTTTTAAAGCTTCCCACTCAGCACCAGAAACACAAACTGACCTCCCTTCTCGGCGTAGCAATCAAGAGCAACTATTCTATAACAGGAAACTATTCAATCTGAAAAATATTTCTGACAGCAAAACCAGGCTTGATCATTTCCACCAGCTGAGTAAAAAAAAAAAATTAAGAAATCAGGTCATAATTGTTCCCCCCTGCTTTCACCCATTTCTCACCAAGGTAAAGACCACGTTAAGTTTAATTTTACAAAGCAGAGTTTAACTAGTATTTTAGAATTTAAAAATGCTTCTAAACATTGTTCTGTAAAATTTCTACATGTACAGGCTTTATGCTCCTAATATTCCTTCTGCTGCACTACGATCTCCAACTTTGCTTCTTGTTTACATTCAATTTCAGTAGTCCTTTCTTTCATCAAGAGGTACTAAACTACATCTCAAACTTTCTTAAATATCCCCAAAGTAGAACCCACGTTTTCTTCGAGTCAGCTGCTATGGTTTTTCACTTTACAGGTGGCTTAAGAAAAAAAATACAAATTCCCAAGAAGCAAAATTCCAAAGACTTCACATAGAAACAACAAGCCAACTCTGGTTCAGAGTGATGTTTATGTGCCTATTGGAAAGGATTAGTCTTGAATTACAACAGTGACCAGTAGTCTCCAGCACTGCCAGAGGTTTCCGGTATAGCTCCAGCATATCATCATTTCTGTGTCCCAGTTTCCAAATATAAAGTTGCAATAGTTCCTACCTCTCCACAGGGATGATTAGTCACTTAGCATTTTACAGTTTTGAACACTCTTTAAGGAGTAAGCAGCAACGCTACTGTTAGAGGAATACGGCCACGTAGAATAGACAAGAAGATATAAATGTACAATTTTGCGATACAGTTTTAGAAAACAGAGAGGTAACTGGAAATACAGCAACAGCAACTGTCACTGCAACAGACAGACCTGCTTTAACACAAATTCAGCACTATAGCCTTCTGCCAGTTTCACATTAAGTCTGTACTAAGACATAGTTTTATTGGTGAAACAGCCATGTTCTTCATCTTCTTTTCCTTCTCTAAAAATTCATCAAAAAGCTAACCAGAAAATAAACCAGTATTTTCAAGAAAAAAATACTTATAAAAGCAAACTGATGTGCTTGTTTTGCACAAATATATTAATAATGATTAAATTATTAAAATTATTCTTATACATGATTACATGATAACATAGAAAATATGGCTTATACTTCAAGTGATGATGCAACACATTGACATGTGATTGTGAATGCAGGACTACAATCCTATTGTAAACCACAAAAGTGTCTTTTTTTTTTTTGACAGAAGAGCTTCTAAAATCCCCTCAAACAACTCCTTTCTACCATTTAAAAGATTACAGAAATCCTTTAAAGGATGAAGAAAACATAAAGAATGACAAAGTATAGCTCATGCAGATACACACGAGCAAGGCAGTGAAGGAAAATATTTAAGGGAACTAGTTGCTTTTCTCAAAGAATTTTTCAGGTCTTGGCAAATTTAGTAAGAAATGACAGCCTGACGTCTACCAAGCTGCCTTCTTGCAAGATACCAAGTAGAGCAGCATCAGTGTCAGCTCCTTTTCTTCCCATTTGTCAAAATTCATACTCCCTGTGGCACAACTGATCCGTTTTTCTAGTTTAAGCTGGTAATAGCCAGGGCTTATTTTTAATGATAGCACAGCTGACTTAAATTCAGCATGGCAGAAGATGATTCCCACCAGAGCGACAGAAGATCACTCATCTTTCCTCCGCAGGCATAAACTCACGGTTAGATTTACCATCATTGGCTTGTAAAGATTTAATATTGTTTTGTAACACAATTATTTGTTAAAATCATATATTGTGGCTTTCTGGTTTGTAGTCAAGAAAGCATAATGGAAAAACAAAGCGAAACAAAACACAGAGTTAATTTGCTTTAAGTTTCCAGAGAATAACTTGTTCTACCTTGGAGGGCACGAAAGGTGATGGGCAGTTAAATCAGAAGTTTAAATTAAAAAAAAAAAAACCCAAAACAAAACACAAAACACTTAAGCCAAACAAAAATCAACATGTCTAATGTTGTCTGTGTCAAACAGGATATTTCACACTCTAAGCAAGCAAAAATTCATTGCTGCATTAGTCTTACTCATTAGCTCACATCTGAAAACAGCTTTAAAAAAGAAGGAAGGATTGAAAGCAGCTATAAAGGGAGGGAAAGAACATTTAAGCCTGTTTGAAGATTAAGAAGTGTCAACTAGCAAAGAACTACTGCCTCATCCCACACACCTGCATTTGCAACATTTGTTTCAGCATGAAAATTTCCCCTGGAAGCAGAAAACAACAATTTGAGAGAACACTACATGTGAATTTCTAAACTGAGTATGAAAGCACTGGCACAATACACATCACAAAGCAAGTGTAACCAGCAGAAAATTATCAGTTTCAAACAAGCTGGCCTTTTGCCTAACAATAAATGGATAAAAACAACGTAGAGTGGCAGTGCATAATATAGAAGGATGTAGGTTCCCGTCGTTTTAACATTCTGCTTGTTGTATTTTTCATGGTTCTCCTTTCTCAAGCCTTTAGCACTAATTTTTTCAGGCTACACACTGCGTATTATTTGTACAATGTCTAGCACCAACATCATAATGGTATATTAAAAGACAAACATAGAAATATTAATGTTTTAAGCCTTGCACTCAAGGAAGGAAATGCCAGACTGCTGTTCAGCTGTAATTAAGTCACTTTGTGTGCCCGGACTATGACACAAACTACTCGGATAACTACACCCTATCTTTTCAAGAGAAGGTACCTTTCAGCCCACAAGCCCTTTGTGAATGAGACTATTGTCTACATCTCATCTGTTCTGAAATTTGGAAGCTGTACAACATAGGTAATGGTTTTCAGCAAATTTCAGAGTTGCCGCAGCTGAAACGGCTCACTATTGTATTCCAACCTTTTGCAGAGTTCACCTCTGTACCTGGGCAGATCCAACTGGAAAAGGAGCTCAGTTACCAACTTTGCTTTCCCAGTCACTCACTAAAGGCATTCAGAATCAACTCAGAAAGAAGGTGGCAACTACACACCTATAGTTGCACTTTGAACTCAAAGATAGGGCTTGTTTCCCCCAAAGTAACCAAAACCCACAGCAGCTGTCTTACTCAAGATGAAGAAAATCTGACGGCTTTACACACATAAATTCTGAGGTTTTATAGCAATTACCATTCCCTGAAAATAACAGAGTTATTAAAATAAATGCTCAGTGCAGGATGAGAGCTCTGCACGCTGATCAAACTACATTGAAGGGAAAAGTGTGAGGAGAAGCACTGGTTAACTAGCTATCCATTCAAGATTAACTGCGTATTTTAATTTTGGACTTTCCAGGCTTTTGAATATTGCACCCTGAAACTTGGCATACACTTGGAGGTCTTCCACACTGATCTTTGGCTCTATAACCCAGGAGTACAATACAGCCCTCAGAGAAGGTGGTAACTAGAATAAACTGGCCACAAGAGAAGCAGCAAGATGCACCTAACTAAATGAAACAGAATGACTGGGAAACAAAGGGTCAGATTAAATTCAATATAGACAAATGTAACATGATGCACTTGGAAAGGAGTTTATATTTAAAGTAAGACACTCTGGCTTGATGGCTACCACCCAGGAATGAGACTGGCATCACGATAGGCAATTTCACACAAACGCTAGTTTAACTCTCATTATATGCTGGGGTTTGGCAGTATTACACGAGTGCCTTCCAACCCGCTGCTCCACAGCTTGCCAAGGATGTGGGAGCACACAGCAGAACCTCAGCCGCCAGCACTGGACACACCAACCAGAGGCAGCACCTGTACACACACTGCCCTCGACTCAATGCGACAGAGGCCTCCTACAGCTTGCCAAGCCTACACAAACAGCAGCGTTGGGGACTGGTACTGTACAGGACAAGCTTCTGCAGAAATCACAAGAGGCCTTAATTGGGCACTCACAGTAAGCCTGCACTTCCTGAGTAAGTACAAGAATTCTCCATGTTCTCAAGGCAACGTATGGAAAACAGGATCGTACAACAGAAAGTTAGCAAATCATTATTCTAACAAATAACACCACATCTGTAATCACACAGCATTGGGAATTCATTGTTTAGATGTAGTCTGATATATTATTCTGAAATGTAGTTATTTAACCTAAAGAACTCTGAAATCAGCTCTCCTTTTAAAAAGCTGCCTTGACTTTGACCAGTCCTCATTTTGTATGAATCCAAAGATGCATGTGAAAGTTATTGCAATATACCATTTGGGGATATTCTGTAACTATGCGGGGATCATTGCACTAGCTTATCCACAGCTGTACAACTGCCCTATCATAATATGCTATTGTGTATACCTCCTCTTCACAATGCTTCCGTGTTTTGAACTGCTAGTGGTCAAGATGCAAACCTAAGGGCCTGTCTATCGGATTAGGTACAGTTACACACAAAATCAGCTCACACTGAGCCAAGGGAGTATTAAAAAAAAAAAATCCAAAGCTGTTTCTGGAGTGCAGCTGCTCTTACTTTAGAGTTCTACCTCAGCTATCTAGAGATGTCCACAAGGGTCTTTAAAAAGGAAAGAGGAAAAAAAATATGAAGGAAAAATTGTTTAAAAGCATATTTATGAACAGACTGCAACCTGAATTAGGGGAAGGGCAAACTGTCATTCAGGAGATTCTCCTGTATTTTTCAAGGCAAGAAGAAATTAAAACTAAGGCTAAAAGGAAAAACAAACTTTATAGTTATCTGATTTACAGAATTACCTGACAATATTACTCAAATAGGCCAGCAAAGGTTGGGAAATGCCACCTTAGAGAAGGACATGCATATTGACTAGAAACCTAAAAGAGTTTTTGGAAGTGCTCTTGGAAGAGCTCACAGAAGTGATGCATACCTGGCCAATCTAACTCCAGGTTATAGACAAAGCCTGGTATAAAGTTAACTCAGTGCTTAATACAGCCCTTGCGCCCTCCATTAGGAAGAACTAAAGCACTTCAGCATCTGCACTTGGTTCAGCTCGCAACTCTGGTGTCCAGATGCTTGTGGAAAGGATTAAATATTTGTCTCATTTTTACTGGGCCCTAACATTTGCAAAACAGTCTGCAATTCTCCCATCCTGCTTTCTTAAAACCAGAATAAAAAACCATCACAATTACACTGGAAAAAAACTGCAGGAGATCTTGAAGCTGTCTAGCACATCACGTATCTCAAAGAGATGAGGTTCAGAACAAAGGCTTTCTTTATACAAAATTTTAACACTGAAGTTTACTGTTGGTAAGAATGCTCTGAACAATGCTTAAACAAAATTTAAAAAAACAACCTCTATCTAGTTTTCAGTCCTGAATGCTGCAATGCTCAATTTGGCTAATTTTTCAGTATTAAACCATGTCTACATCCAAAGGCATAAAGTTGTGAAGGTAATTTAAACTTTTTTTTGCAAGGCTTCCCCAACACAGTTTACCATATTTAATGTATCAGATCAGTGCCCCATAAAAAGCTTACTGAACAGGAAGCTGGTTTTTTTAATTAAAAAAGCTCCAGTACTTTCCATTCAGAGTCTGAGGCATTAAATCTAGATTCAAGAGGTTTACAAAACTGTTGTGTGTGTTTAAGGCTGTCTTCTCAAAGCAGACTTGAGAAAAGCAACTGCATATAAAAATGCACTACTGACTGCAATCATATATATATTTTCACTTTCATTTCTTACCCTAATTTATTTTTTTCTGCATATTATACCAGCAGGTTAGTATATCACATCAGTCACAGGAGAAAATGAATGCCTGTAACTCAGCCTTTTCAATATAAGCTACAGCATCTTAGCCTAAACTATCAACAAAAGTCAGCTTTTACTGAGATATCAGACCTAATGCTGAAGTGCGGACCACACGTTCCCATCTGCCAGCTCTGATGCACAGGGCAGGGACCTACGCAAGAACACAGGGCAGACAGTTTAAGTGGCAAAACCTTAATATTTGCAACAGAAAGATTTATTGGAGATCATGTATCAATGCCCTAATCTGAATAACACAAAACCTTACCCTTTTCCACTGCTCCTTACCAGCTGTCACTTGACATCTCAGACAAGGTTAAGAACCTCCATCCTCCCTCTCCTTCAACAGTTCAACCCCATGGATGCGGAGAAAACGTCCGTGGGTAGTGGATGACGCCAGCTTACAGGTGGCCTCCACAAGGAACAGAGATGTCTTTGGCAAGAGGCTGTTTACTGCTCTGTATTCAACAGCTGCTACTTACAGCTGTTTATATCCTTCCCCCCTCCTTTGCCCATTAATGTGTGAGTGCAAAGAAAGGCTTTAGCGCTTCAGAGCTGGTTACAAACTGGGGAGGCAGTTGAAGGGAGACTATTCTGCAGAGGGAATAATATTCACACAGGGAATAATAGCAAAAGCATTGGCTTAGATTCAAACCCAGATCTTTAAAAGCTGGAATGATCCTAAAGAAAATGTTGGCTGGACAACCTTTTACCCTGTACATTATCCCACCCAAATCCTTAACATAATGGAGAACTCCATTTTTAAGGTATGCAAGAAGTACCCATCTAATGGAATATTGATCTCTGAAGTTCTGTAAATTACTTGAGATTATGATGCCCTTCTCCCCCCATTCCAACGCACATACTTAAAGATCTATGCTGACTGGGAACTTGTTGCACAAGCACAGTGTCTAATTAACAGGAGAAAACTAAGTTACTGCAGTCCAAACTTTCTAGTTAAGGAAGCATCAATTCTCCTCTCCTCATAAAAAATGACCAGTTCTTAAAACATGTCCAAGACCTTAATAGTAAATGCTGGACATGAACATGGGTATCAAAACATTATTTCCATTTTTAATGATATTCATTACAGAGTATAAATGGAACTTAGGACTATTCGGATAAGCTAAATCTTAAAGAAAATTTAAGTGATGAGAGGTTTCATCTGATGTTGAGTAATTTAATCCTGACTTCTAAAAAACACTCAAGTTCTTCGATACTAGTGCTTCCCAAACTCAAACACTGAAATCTCATTATTTAAAATCAACCACTGCTTTCTGGCTCAACGTGACCCTTCTAACCACTAAGTTCCACAGTTGCACTGCATTATCTACTCGAGGCAGGACTTAAGTCTACCCCTGGATACTCCAAATAGTTGAGGTGAATTAACTAAAGTAAAAAAGGCAATTCAACAGATACAGAAAGCATTTGCAAAGGTTTAAAGCATTTTAACTAAGCTTACATCAACTGCATTTCATTAGCTAGTTAATCTTAACTTTCTGAGCCCCTAGAAATACAAATACAGACTTATTTCTATTCATTCAAAGCATAAGAATGGAGTCTCCTTCTCTGGAGACATTCAAAGCCCGCCTGGATGCGTTCCTGTGTGATCTGATCTGGGTGTTCCTGCTCCGGCAGGGGGATTGGACTAGATGATTTTTCAAGGTCCCTTCCAATCTCTAAGATTCTGTGATAAGAATAACAACTTCAAGTCAGTTAACTATTTTTGAATAAGCCCAGCAAACTAAATCCAAGACTGCCTGCAAAAATATATTGTAGGTTTCATCCAGAGAAGAAAACTTAATTCCAAACAGCTTTTTCTAGTTAAGCCTAGTTTTTAAAAATTTCATACTAAGTTCAAAATAAAAGAGTAGCAGTTTAAAACAAAAGTAATAAGTAGGCTTCATAACCCTTTAACTGAATCACCTCTACAAAAGCTACATCTTTGGTTAAACTAATACATATTTCCATGCTGCCTTCATTGCTACATATTACATCCAATCTCTGAAAAATATTATCAACTATTAGTTGCAACTAATTATACACCTAGGAAGAGTGCTGGAGGATATAGCCTTGAGGAAAATAGTAATTTTGTCTCCCCTCTGCCTTCTATCTGTACTTAAGTAACCATAAATGGCTTTGCCACCTTCAGCTTCCAGGATGCCAACTCCACTTAAGATTTTCTAATAAAATACCCCGACATAATGATGCTGGCTTGTGCTATGCTTAACCAAATGGCCATAAAACACAGCAGGCACAAGTTTTCTTAAGGATTTCACAGACAAGACATGACATGCATACAACTCATGTATTAATTCTATTTTTAGCCCATCAAAATCACCTCTTAGGCCTTTTATACTACCTTGCTTTAATGTATGTGTATAGCAGTGATAAAATGGAGGTTTATCAATGATGTAACATTCCCAAGTCTTCTTAATTTTATGTGTTCCCAATTCCCTGCTCCTATATAAACGTCTCCCTACTACTGGATCATCATCATTTGAACCAGAAGCGCCCACATGATGCAGCAACTAAGGGATGTGCATTTAACAGGTACCACTCAACACTCCAGATCAAGACAATGTACCATAAGTATGTATCAAACATTTAACATAAATTCATAAATTAACATTAATTTGTTCCATTGTTTTTATGATAAATTGGAAAAAATTTCATCCTCAGGAAAGAGTTAAAATTAAGAAGTAAATTCACATTATTCCATGGCAAAAGCACGTGGTTGTTTATTAGTAATAAACCAACTGCCTCTCTTGTGCAAAGCAAGCCATATCAAAAAAGCAGAGTTTTGCCAATTGAATGCCGGCTACCCTGAGGGCAGACTGCACAGGTGCCATGATGAGCTCCAGCATAACATAATCTTTCTGGGACTATGTACCTGACAACTACTTCAGTTTGAAGAGAGCTTCATACAGGGTGTTGCAGAAGTACATAACCCAACGCATAACACACGAATACTGACGTGCTTTCATTCCCAAGTCAAAAGTAGGATTTGCCAGTCATGTTTTAAGTAGGGGTCTTTGTATTCTGAACATGTTACATACTTCAGATCAAATTTACACACACTAACACAGTCTGAAAGTCTGATTTACCTAATACAATAAAGAATTTTATCTTGTTTCACACATCAAGTCCACAAAGAGGAAGCCAGCCAAACAGACTGAAAATACGTTTGCTAGGACATTTGTGATGTCATCTGGTGCAGGAGACAATGAATTCTAGCCCTGACAGGTAACAGCACAAGTCAGACTAAATCAGCCACGTGTGATTACAATGTTCTGAGGTCCTGGTCTCTCTTTAGCCTGTTCTGACCTAGTGCCAACAACGTACTACAAGGAAGCAGAGAGTTTCAAGGTCTGGTCTGTGACCTTACGACTGGAAGACAGGGATCCCAGCTTACTGGTGACAAGAATGCCACTCCCTGGGCTTTACTGGTTGGCAAGATCAAAATCTAAATTCACAACCACCCTTTTACAAAATTGGCCCTCCTATTTTTGGATTTCAGCCTCAATCCCAGTAAACATTCATACTGGAAACCACGCTTGGGAAGAAAGCAACTTGCAAGCAATGCTTTCAGTATAGCAAAACATCACTTTCCTGGTTGGCAAATGCAAAATCAAAACTGTAAACCCTATCTGAATTTTGAAGTGTATCTTGTAGCGTGGTGTGATTAAAAAAAAAAAAACCCCAACCAAAAAAAACCCCAAACCAACCAACTAACCAAGAATCTTAACCCAACCATCTCACCAATCCTGAACTCTAGCACTGGGCAAAGGAAGAAGTTTGCTACTACACAGTACCATAGAGCGTAAGGATCAATACAGGACAAGAGACTGCTCATAACAGGCAAAAACTGTGAAGTCAGAGATGACTCATTGATTCAAGAATCACAGTGAATCGTTTTAGGGTTCTGACCACCAGATTACTACGTAAGTGGGGGTTTGCCTTGGTGTATACTTGACAATAAACTCTTACCTGCAGCACCTGTATGTGTTTCATAAGCATGAGTTGATGACAAAGCATACCAGGGAGTATCCTAGCTGTGCTTCAACCCAAGTGATATCATCCACTAATACTGGGGAACAAGTTCCGATGGCAAATTCAAAAGGAATTGTTTTGAAATTCTTGTGAGAGCGTAGCTGTAATTCAAAGACAATTCCTTTAGCTAGCACTAATCCTCAACAGATTTAAAATTTTCACGGATAACAGAACTGTCTTTTCACTCATAAATTATAAATAACCTCATTTTAACTTAAATATACCCACAAGCACTACTAAAGACATGTAAAATTACAGCAAGACTAATAGGTGGCAAACTTTATACACTGTCTATAAAAGGCGCTTTGTACTCTGAAGTTTAGTTCCCTGATTTCAGGACACACTGACTTTCTGCCATCTTGGCAGGCTGTGAGATGCCCAAGAAACTCCTCTCGGCTCGGGAAATACGTAAATGCTCCACATAGCTCGCGTAGGAGCATAGATCAACAGCGACTTCCCGGTAAAGCCCCTGCACTTCCATCACGTCTGCAGTCACATCCCAGCAATAATTCCCAAACCCGAAGCGCTGCCGCCGAGAAACCCTACAGCTGCCCAAGCGCAACCTCACGTCGGGAGACTTGTTCTCTGGGAGAGATTTTAAAACAAACAAATCAACACCAAACAACAACAAAAAAAAAACAACCCCCCAAACAAAACTTTCATCACCTCGGCATTTTTTCCGAGTTAGCTGCGAAGTTACTCCACCCGGCTCCGATTGTGCAACGGGGAGGCGGCGGCGCGGTGCGCGCTCCCGCCCGGCGCGGG
>NW_010134783.1:0-4061 GCF_000699245.1 Pterocles gutturalis
ATATAAATATATATTAAAATATCATTAAACATATAAAAAAATACATTTTAATATATAAATACATGTGTGTGTGCATATGTAGGTAAGTTTTTCCCAGTGATGGACCCACTCCCTAGCTGGCAGGTATAGGTAAGTGTCTTGGCTTTAGGGGGGTGATGTCTGTTTATTCCCTTGGAGAATATAGTGGGAAGTATTTTTAGCGCTATTCCTTCATTATAGAAAAAATAACAGGAAAAACCACACTTTTTAAAAATAGTGCCCAGCCTTTTCTACCAGAAACTGGTGACCTGACGTTCATCAGGTCACTGATCATCTCATTAAGGGGTACAGCCATGGAGGGAATGAATTTTTCATGCTGAGGAAAGCCTCAGCACCTTCGTGTTTTCTTTATTTAAATCTCAAATATTTCTTAATTCCCTGCATAGGGCTATTGCAGAGGGGCATTTTCTGGCTGAAAGCCACCTTGGGAGAAGCAAACCCCAGCAGACAAGGCTGAGAGGCAGTGCTGACCCGTAGAATCACAGAATAGTTTGAGTTGGAAGTGACCATGGAGGTCATCTAGTCCAAACCCCCTGCAGTGACCAGGGACATCTTCCACTAGCCCAGGTTGCCCAGAGCCCCGTCCAGCTTGACCTTGAATGTTTCCAGGGATGGGACACTTACCACCTCCGTGGCACTTCGAGACGGAGCTGGGTGTGTGAGCTGCCTTGGGGCATCCCTTTTTGGGGTGAGCTGGTCCCAGATATGGCCAGAGCATGTCCCTCTGCTTGCCCCCCAACACTCACGCGTCTCGGAACAGCCTCGGAGGCCTGACCCCTGGTCAAAATGTGCTTCCAGCTCTGAACCTTCAGCTCCCATCATGTTGCGTGGGGCTTGGGTCAGAGGTGGGAGTAGGTGCATGGTGGTTGAAGATGCCATGTAGACCCAGTGTCCCCAGGCTGGGCTGGTGGCTGGGATCATTCAGAGAGCAAACCTGCTTTCCTTTGAGAGGGCATCCCATGGATGGCAGAGTGGGCTGAGGAGTCCTCCCTCTGCCTGTCTCTCCTCCAGAGTCTGAATGATTTACTCAGAGTAGACACCTGCCTTTTAAATAGCTAAAGCAATGTGAGGTGATGTCCATCCTCATGGAAAGAGTTGCCAACTGGCCAGCTCTGTGGCCTCCTTGCACCTTTGTCTGTCAGAGGATGGGAGGGAGACCAGGTTGCTGGGTCCAGGATTAACTGGTCTGGTAGTGGTATGAAGTGGTCTTGTAGTGGGGTGAAGCAGGATTAGGTTGAGGTGCCAGTGGGGACATGGTCTGATGATCCATCTGTTGAACACCTACCCCTGGCAAACAGTAGGGGCCAAGAGGAAGGAAGACAACTTCCAGCACCAAGAGTGAGCTCAGAGCAAGGTCCTGGGTGCCTCGTTGAGGGCTCTCCCCTCCGTGTCTGCGTGTCTCTGCACACCCCAAGCAAGCAACAGCAGCAACACGTTGGTCTGAGTGGCCTCAGGACAGGGGCTCTGCAGGGTGGGTGGGGATGTGTTTGGGAGTCCATCCCCCTCTGTGACTTTCATAAGGAGAAAGTGTTGTTTTTTCTCCTCTGATTTCCCAGAAGAAAAGTTAATAAGCCTCTCCAGGTAGAAAACTTAATTCAATAGTGATATTAAGCTTTTCAGGAGCAGATGATTTAATTCAAAAAGAATAACCATGAGCTCTGGAGAGATCCAAATACCAGTGAACACAGACTTTTGGTACATGTTCATTTTCCCCCCACCACCTTTCTTTCCTGACACACACGGGACCCCTTTGGCAGTTTATTTAACAGGATGAGTGCTCTGGGAGAACCAATTTTTTTAAGTTTTCAAGTTTCTGAGTGTGAGATCAAGTTTGTTATTTTATTGAGTTAAAAAAAAAATCACTAAAAAAAAAAAAAGGAAAACACGCTAGAGGAAAATTGAAAAACATAAATTGGGTAAAAATTATGTACTTCTGATGCTGGGAATTTTAGGCAAAGCATTCCTTTCAGATCTCTTGCCCCACTGTACTGTAAAAATTCCTTTTGTTTCCGCTTAGAACTTCTGTCTGTGCCAAGGGGAATTTGGTGTGGAAGAGCAAGAGCACAACAGGCAGCAGAAATCCACAGAGGGGGAAGATGATGTAGAGAGCTGATGAGATCTGCATTGCAGATGCCAGTGTAGGACTTTGCCCTTAAAATTCCCTGTGCATGAGAGTCAACAGGGCTGTGCTAATAAACCATAGCTATTGGGTGATTTGGGGGTTTGCATGCAAGTCGTAGCTTTTATTTATTTATTTTTTTAATCTGTGACTCCCAAAGGACAGCAGACAGCAGGGGAGAAGTGTTCGTGGGTCTGCGGCTAGAGCACTGTAAAAGAGCAATTATGTTAAACCCTTTAATCAATTTTTTTGCTGATCGTCTGCAACTCTCATTGTCCTCAGCAGTTATTACGGGTGCTGAAGAGCTTCTGGAAGTCTCAGGCCCCAGTTGCTGTTCATTCAAATTAATGTAATTAGTCCTTGAAGCTTCTTATTGTGAAAGCTTTTGAGAGGAAAAATGATTACGTGGAAGGGTGGCTCTTAGCTCCCTTGATGGGTATCCTGGGCCCTTTCAAAGTGAGACAAAGATCCAGAACGATCCACTTGACAACGAAGAGGAGGAGTGCAGTTTGTTTTCTCCATCAAAGATCATGAGCCGTAGTTTGCTGCCTTTGGCATTAATCCATAGTAATCTTCCTGGCTCCAAAGGAATTATCCCAAAGATGTCCTGGTGTAACCCAGAACAGAAACTGGGCGAGACACAAAGGACATAAGATCAGTACCACGGTTCAGGGCTTCCATAACCAAGAACATGGTGCGTTTTGGAGCGCCAGTAGAATAAATGGATGAGTGTGTAGGCTCCAAAAGGGTTGTCTACCCTGGCATGCTGACACCATGTTGGACTGATAGACACTGGTCTGACTAAAGCAAGATCTTGGTCCACTGCAGATGACCTTGCTCTCATTGCATCTTTACATCCGCTCTCGCTTCCCATGTTCTGTCACTGAAATCTCCCAAGAGCCACATGCTGTCTGAAACATTTTCAGTGTGAGACTTAGCGTTGTAACATCTGTTGGAGAGATGATACTTTTCTCTAGCAAACATCCCCGAGGAAAGTTTCCTGGTCAAAGCCCCGGTGGAAAATTTAGGCTTGAACAGTGTTCTATAGAATTTGATGGAATTCAGATGAAATCCAAAATAAGGCTCTACAGGCTTCATCGGAGGGTATGCACAGGTCTTTTAAAGTGAGAAAGCTCAAGAAACACAGGGTAGCTGCAATTTCTTCCACAGCCCCTTCTTCAGGGGATCTGTCCAGCAGGACCCGACCAGCAGGAGCTCAGTCCAGCATGAAGTGGTGTTGATGCTGTCCCTGTTGACCAACATCCATTCTCCACGTCCTCTCGTGTTCCTCTTACTCGAACACAAACAGCAGTATTTGTCTTCAGGAATCTCTTTTTATTTGCCTGATAATTATAGCTCTAGATGGTTCTTTCCACCACTGGTTCTTGGGTTCGTTGCAGTGGTCTCTTTGGGCTGCAATGCTCATACAACTGATGGAAGCACTGGTTGTTAACATACCATGCATGCATTGAAAACAGTGTTATTGGACCCTTATATTCTGGCAAGAAGATCAAGATGTTTGATGTGTTGGTGGAGCATGCTGAAGGAAACAGCCTCCCGTATTTCTCAGTGGATGTTTTGACTTGTATTACTAGACATCGAGTCGAGGGTGTTATTTTCTGCAGAGAGAGCTCATATTTGATCTGAGGTGAGCCTGGAGGAAGTACTCAGTAGTTCCTCTCCCACCAAGTCCTTTCCTGCTGCAGTTTATCCACTTCAGACTTTCCAGACAGTCTCTTGAGAGAGGCTCGATTTTATTTCAATATGCTGGAAACAAGCGGAAATGAATGCACATTGACAATTGTTTTCTGGTTTATTTTTTTTCCTGAGAGATGGTATATTTATTCCAGCCACTTTTTTTCTCTTCCTCTTTCTATATCTGTTATGGCTGCTTTCCATTTCT
>NW_010134783.1:4263-18365 GCF_000699245.1 Pterocles gutturalis
AGAGTGGAGAGGAATCACTCTGTCCACTGATATGCCTTTGGTCAGATTTTAGACCAGGAATTGCCATCGTGAACAGGGTCTAGACAATGCCCAGCTTGGGGGATTCAAAGGATGCTGTAAGAACATGGTAGCAGCTAACCATGGAGAAATTCTCTTCCATGTCATGTCTTGACCTCGACAAGATATCAGCATGATTCTCAGGGCCTGGCACTTAATAGCTTTTTTAGCGTCTTGTTTCCATGAGCTGCAGCAGCTCCGGAGAACTTAGGTATGTAATATTTTGTTGGGGAAATATCAGAAGCATTTTTAAAAATCATTTACTTAGGGTCAGTCAGGGTTGGATGCTTCAATGCTGAAGCTTCTTGGTTACAAACTGTGGATCTTCAAATTGATTTTTAACAAGGTTTTTGTCTGTGGCAGCTGAATTTACTACGAATTGGCTGGTAGATTAGGAAACTTCAAGTGAAAATATGTTGAAAACTATTGCTCTCTCACAGCATCGTGATAAGCAAGAAAGTGGACTGGATGCCACTCTGTGAAGGTCTATATTTATAATTTTTCCAGAATTTTTATTAGTTTGTAGAGGCCAACAAGGTTTCCAGTTCTGAGATTACAAAACCTTCTTGAATTTGCTCCTTTGAAACCTTTGTTAGATACGAACTTGTGGCATAAATTATCTTATGGAGCTCCTGAGGCTGTCATGGTGAGGGCGTCATTTGGTCAGAGGAGGAGGAAGATGTCACAAGGTGTGAAAATGGGACTGAATTTACTAATTCCACCCGGCAGAGGTCTGCTCGGGAAATGCAGGAAGGATTCACATGAGAGGCCTGATCTGTAGGGTCGTGGTTATACGACGAACTGCAAAGAGGAATGTGTGTGATGTTAGGAAAGAGCGATGCAGAGCTGGTGTCCGATCCTACGGGTCTAGGAAACATCTAACCAGGTGGGATTTAAGAACTGAGTCCAGATTTCAGGACTGAGTGCCTTGGCTGTAGACTTGGACGCCATCCCTGATTTCTTCCCCCAAGCTCTAATGAAAATCAAAGTAATGTTGTCTCCTGGTGGCCATCCAGCTGGAAGCCTGGGGGTGCAGGGAATGTGCAGCACCTTGCGCAATGCGGCTCCCTGCTTCCTCCCCGTCCCCCTCTGCTATTGTAATACACCAACTGCAGTAACTGAATATTCATCATTAGCCTCCAACAGACTTTAAATAGACCAATGACAGCTTCCTTCCTTGTAAATTCTTTCCCAACCAACAGTTTTTTTTTTTTTCCTTCTAATTATACAATTTTTAATGCAAGAAAAATGTAGTCCATTAACACCCTCATGTAAAACTGTAACTCGCATTCTGGCCCAGGAACAACAGTCCCTTCCTTGCTGTGTGGACAAGTTCCTACTTTGCCAGTGTAAGTCAGACTTTAACACTTTTTTCCTCTCCCTACTTCACTTCCACTTTTTTTGGACAGCAAAATTTCTGGATGCAAGAGTCATTTTGTGCCAGTGGTGAACAAAACCTTTCATTCCATTAAACTGTGGCCCAGGATTACAACTAGCTATTTTGAGAATAGTGACTTAGTCCCTGAGAAAAAAAAAAAAAAAAGTACCTGATACATTTTTAAAGACCGAAGGACACACCGAAATGGTAGCTGTGCACACTGTGTAGTGAGTGGGCTCAGGAAACAGTATAAATGTTTTAAGATTATTGTTGCTTTACAAGGTACCAAGGATATATCTTTATTAGAGCTCAGCTCCTGTAAGGAAGAAAAAGGTAGAACGGCCTTTATGTATAGAAATATGGCAAAGTGAAAGAAAGAGAATATTTTAGATATTTAGTTAGAAAATACTTTCCTTCCTCTCCCTCCTCCAATAGCTGATTTTTTGGCAAAAATAGCACCCAACATGTTTTGACTGAAATGGAAATATTTCAGTCTGGAGAGAAGTCATTGCAATACCTCCTGGGAACTGCTGTTTGGAAACTCGGTGTCTCCAACCTGTTCCCTCTCCAGCGTGACTCCCCACTCCTTGCAGAGCACCACGGTCCTCTCGTACAGCCATGGAGGCTGTCGTGTCCCCTGGGAAATGCAGTCTGAAAGGAATTTGGTCCCCAGTACCCAAGGGGAGGGTGGGATCCTTCCACCTATGCTGGTATCCAGGGTAAAAATATTGCCGTTTCAGGCACACAGCTCCTTTATAGAAACGAAAAAACTTTTTTTTAATCAAGAAAAATCAATCCTGTTGTTAAATTTTCCCCTACTCAGTTCTCCATTGAGACAGTGAAAGTGTTGATTTAGGTGAGAAGTGTCTGGGATGGGGATGGCTTCTTACTGTTTGGCGCTTTGCGCAGTGAAGGTCTGATGTTGCTGGGGTCCCTGTGAGCCACCATGAGAATTTACTGTATGAAATCCCTGTGAAGATCTAATCCCATGGCCCAAAGAGACATCCAACTCTTCCTCCACTGAAGCAGGGAGAAACTGTGACAGCAGTCATCTCTAAACCCTGCAAAAAAGCCGCAGAGAACATGGTGTGGCATCATGCCATGGTACTTTCCTCGTTTTCCACCACACCTACCAGGTGTCCCACTGGAAAAAAAAAAAAAAAATGATGCTCTGTCATTTCTTGAGGGATTGGTGGTGTTGGGGCTGAGGAGGAAGGAACCAGCCCGTCCATGCAGCAGCCTCTCGTTAGGGAGGAGAGCTAGAGGCAAGGTCCATGTGTCACTTCCCTGGGGCTTGTCTCCTTGAAGGGAAACACGGTGGGGATGGAGCTTTGGGCTGTCATGCTGGTACCGTTTCCATGAGTATCACTGGGTGAAGGTGGAGTGTGAGAGGAACAGGCAGCTCAAAACTGTGTCCTGGTAGGGCTGGGAGATCCCCTAGAACTGAGAAGATTTGAAGGTCATCCACAAGGTTTGAAGGCCATAGATCTCGACCTTCATGAAAAGCCACCAAAGCTGCCTTCCAGCAAGAGTTCCTGGGGTGGAAATGCTACTGCTGGGTGTCCACAGGCAAAGAGGTCCTCGGAAGCCCACTGAATACCCTGGCATCCATTGCTATCTTGCGTATCTGGGGGATAAGTCTCTGCTTCCTCCCAGCCCGTCTCTCTTTTGTTCCTCATGCCCAGCATGGATTTCAGTGCTCGGAAAAAGTTTCCTGGTCAATCAGCCCAAGTGGGTGGAAAGCTATGCTCCTGTGGGGAGGAGCTGCTGGGCTTCCAGGGGAAGAAACCCCACCTTTGGAATAGGCTCTCCTTGGCAAGACACCAGTGCCCGGGGTTTGGAAAGTTTTCATGGCACAATGAGAGACACATTTCTTTGGTTTTGAGCTCCTGGGTGAGTTTCCCCTCCATTCCAGCTCAGTTGCTGATGTTTCTGGCAGCCACTGCAGCAGTGGTTTGGATGAAAGCTCCTGCTGGGAGTAGGTTTATATAATTGGCATTGTTAAATTTTGTAAATAAGTTCTGGGTTGCTTCAGTGACAGGTTCTCTGGAAGGAGCATAATTGGAGACTCAGGGTTCCTCCTCCACATGTAACTGGCCAGGTGAGCCTGTTGATGGGATTTAAGATCTGTCCTTGCTCCAGCACGATGATTTTGGGCAGGTGAGTAGGGTACCTCAAAGCCAGCTTGGCCCAATGGTTATAGCCTCAAAGAAGGAAGCTTGTGTTGGAACCTGGGCTCTGATTTCTGGCTGATTTGAGCTTGGTGGCACTCTGCGAGGTGCTACCTGATCTTTATGCATTTTAGCAAGTCCCTGGGTTGAGGGAGCACTCAGCTGTCTTGGAGACAGCCCAAGAGGAGGCTTGCACCTTGCCTGAAGTCTCCGAGATCCCTACTCAGCTTCAGTTCTTCCCCCGGCAGAGCAGGAAAAATCTTGTCCAGCCATGTTGAAGTACTTGGAGAAATGTCTCCAAACTATGCTGTAGGGTCTTGTAGGAGAGGGGATTTCCAGCCAGTGCTGGCAAAGCATCCCTGCTTCAAAACAGATTTCAGAGCAAGAGAGCAAACCATATTTTCCATTAGTGCTCACCCTCCTCGCCTGGCTCCACGGAGGCATGTGGCTCTGGCATGCATCAGGTCTTGGTGATTTATTTATTTCTCTTTTCTGAGTGTTCTGGAGTGGAGCTTGTTCTCTGGTCCAGGACTCCCCCATCCAGGACAAGGCTGGCAGACCCTGGGGAAAAGGAATGGGGACAACTACCATAAGGGGAAAAAGTAGACCTCAATATTTAATCCATCTCCAAGTCAGCTTGGCAGAAATTGGGTTTTTATTTACGTGCATGTGCACATCCACGCATACAATATAAATAGTATATTATTTATAAATGCTATCATAATACCTAAATATAAATATTGTGTATTTTGCTGTAACTGCATATATCTATTTTACGTAAGGGTGTACAATAGCAGCTGTGGTGAAAGAGGCATGAATCTAAAGGGAAAGATACTAAAAGGAAAGTGAAATAGCAAAGTGCTGTGTGGATAAACTGTGACGGGGCTGCAGCCTCCTGGGAGGGATGTCTCTCTGTCCCTGAAAGTCTAAACAAACACCATGACACTAATGTGCTGCCTTCATTTATTAATCCACTGATCTATTTATTAATTGATTGCTTTTCTGCCTTTTTTTGTTTGTTTGTTTCTTTACTTTTAGTAAAGAGTACCCGGTTGTTCCCAGGAGCACAGTGAGACAAAAAGTGTCCTCGAATCACAGCCCCTTCAGTGGCGAGACCAGGGTCCTTTCTGCCTCCTCCAACCTGGGCTCCCAGTACCAGTGCGAGAACGGGGTGTCGAGCACCTCCCAGGACCTGCTACCGCCTGCCAACCCCTACCCGATCTCCCAGGAGCACAGCCAGATCTACCACTGCACCAAGAGAAAAGGTCAGGCTTTGGCTGCTCCCCACTCGCTGCTTTCCCCTTCCTAACATGACTGTCAGCGTTATTTTTGGATGTTTCCCCTCACCCACAGGCTGGGCAGTCCCAGTCTGCTTTATGGTGATGCTTGATGATGAGCAAGGGGTGAGGGTTGTGCGCTGGAGGTGGGCAGATCCCCCAGGCTGGGCAACTCATCTCACTGGTGTCAGCCTAAAACCCATCTCTGCTGCTGGGCTGGGAGCGAGCTGTTTGGATCTCAACCCGTGTTGAATCCACATCCAGCAAGATAGCTGGTCCTGGAGATAAAGATGACTTATCTGTCTCTCTAGCCCCTCAGGCAGGGTTAATCTCCAAATGGAGATACCTTGACAGCTTGGATTTTGCACAGTTTTCGACTAAGAGTCTCACAGTTGAGGGACAGCTGTCCGTATGCAGAAAGCAATTCCAGTTAAATGCTCGGTCTAATGAATGTGGCCGTGGGATTGAAAATCATGATATCCATGTTCCTTCCCCTCTGGTGCGACTGACCTGCTTTGACAGAGCTCGAGGGATCAAACTGTGAGGGCTTTACACTGACTGCTCAGCTCGTCCTGGCGTGAAGAGCCCCACGGTATCGATGGGATAATTGTTCTCGGGCAGGAGCCAGAGGTTTGCGGTCTCTCTGTTCTTCTCCCAAAGCAAGAGGAGTGCTTAGACACAGAAACACTTTCAGGACTCAGATAGCAAAAGATCAGCTCCCCCACTCCAGCCCAGACACTCAGAAGAAAATAGGGAATTTCCAGGGCTGAATGCAGCCCTATGGGGTGGGCAGGAGATTGCTGCCTACCCCTGTGCCCTTTTCTCAGGATTTAGTCTACAGGGCATGGGAAGTCTAACAGGATTCAGCATGCACCGTGGCATTTGAGTGCGCCAAGAATTTTTTCTCCAGCCCAGTAGCCTCTTTGCATAGCAGATCCTTTCCTGCTTAACTGCATGGTCCTATCAGTCAGGCACATGTCATTATTTTCAGTAATGTAACCCCTGGGGCACTGGGATGTGCAGTGTAGGCACACAGGCTGAGGTAGCGGATGCTGGGAAGCGCTGTCAGATGAGACAGGAGGGTAGTGGGAATCTCCCTCGCATCCTTGGTGAATCCCCTGCATGTTGGAACATCACGTGTGTAGTGTACAAGTACCTATGAAAAACAAAATAAGTTGATAAATCTTAATATTTTCCTGATGTGAGATTGTACCAGACAGTGGAAAATAGAGGTGTCATCTTCTGACTCCTCCAGCTGACCAGGTGACCCTCACGTATCAAAACTGTGGTCAGAAATGGTGATGCTAGACTTGAGCTGGCTGTAAAGCCAGGGAATAAGGAGCTGCAGTGGATTTCCAGTAACCCCTAAGGTCAGAGGTGGGGTGTGTGACCTTGCTACCCTTGTGCTGGTGTGGGACCATGGGTGTGAGGCTTTGGGACACAGCTGGGTTACTGCAAAACCCTGCTTTTGGTGATGGGAAGGTCACGTTGGTCCTCAGCATCCCTCAGCCTGTGATCTGTCCTCAGTGCTCCTTTGCCCTGGGAGCTGAGCTTTCACCGCTCCTCTTCCCCTTTGCAAAAACTAACCTAAACAAGCTGGCCCAAATGGCAACAAACCCTTTGGACAATCTCCGACCGCTGCATGTCCCACACCGCAGGGCAATTCATCATTCGCCTCCACATTGTAATGTGATAAGGAATCAACAGAGGTTTCCTTCCAGTTTTGGGATTCCCGCTAAGTGGTGTCTCCATGGGTGGCTTCCCTCAATCCCCCAATTATCTCACTTCCTCTTATTGTCACAAAAGAGACGACTATCTGCCCTGTATTAAGCTCCCCGGCCCCTTTTGGCCTGCAGTGGCCCTTGCGAAAGTGCTGGAGACTGGCAAAGCGAGTCCTTGTCTGTAGGGCTGATGGCCCCTCATTATCTCTATGATGGCTTGAGTGGCACAAGCAGTTAAGGGCCTTTTATCAAAGCCGCCAAATGCTTTAATCAAAGAGAAGTAACGTCCTGTCCGATACCATGGGCTTCTTCCGTGAAGCTGGATGTCTCGGGAGCCTGAGTCTCTGCTTTCCTCCCTGTGCCTTTTTCCCCCTCTCCGTGCATCTAGTAAATCGAAAACAGCCACCAGGGCTTAAAGAAAAGAAAATACAAAGTTAATGGGAAACAGAGAGCCAACATAAGCTGCCAAGCAGCTCTTTGCAAAGTGAAATTAATTAAGAAAAGAAAAAAGTCAGTAGAGATGAGCAATTCTGTTGAGATAAATCAGAACGTGATCCAAGGTTTCGTCTCACACTCAGACTGAGCGTGACACTTTCTTCTAGCACCAAGCAGGGATCTTTACTGAACTTGGGAAAATAACTTTACCTATAATATCCTCTTCTTCCTTTTCCAGCCTCTCCTTTCTAAGTAAAATATTACAAGCTTTCCCTCACAGCTCTTCTGCTTTCTTACTTTTCTGCATAACTTTTAGCAAGCCTCACTATCTAAGAAAAAATGAAAACAAGAGCGTGCTCACTTTTAATGGACCTCCGTCCATTTTCTGGGCTGGAAGTATTACTGATTTAGTTGGATCATCAACTCCCCAAACATTGACTCCTCCTCAGTCAGTTCAGGATTTATCTCAGGCAGATTATTTCCTTTTTGCAAGGCTGCAGTTATGGATAAGTGCTTGCCGGGGCAGAGGGCAATTCGACTGGCTTTGGGACCAGCTGGTGTCTGTATCTTCTGTAACAAATGCCACCACTGTTTTCCAAGATAGGCTCTTGGATCCTGCTCCCTCCAGCTTTGACATCTCATGATGTGTCTATGTATCCTCTTTAATCAGGAGGTCAAGTCTTGGTTTAGATTTGGTTAAGAATAGGTATGTATTTGAGCAACTCAAAGGCACCTTATTCAACTTCTACTTCCTTGATGACCTAAGAAGAAGACTTAGCTCTGTGGTTGGCAGTGTTGTTCTTAGCTGTCAAGTCAAGATGGATTTGCTCTGGAGATCTGATATGGAGTTACATTAGGGGGGAGCAGCAGGGCTGCGAGGGGATGTTATCTCTGAAGGCTTCTCTGTTTCAGGGAGCTGATCTCCTTCTGAGTGAGGAAGGAAGGGAGGACACATCCCAGAGCCTCAAATCTGGCAATTCCTGGTGCCTGGGTGGGAGCACGGGGTCGCAGCATTGGGAAGGACCCCAGCATGGTGCAACCGGGTCACTGCTCCAGGCACCTTCCCAACACACTGAAGGCTGGGGTATGGCAGTCCTCAAGGTGAGAATCATCCTGCGTTGTATCCCAGCTCCACGCTGAGATTGCTTATGGTACTTCACTAAAAGACTGGTCTTGAGGGGATGGATTAACTCCAATTCTGTATCCTACCATGGAGTTGCCTCAGTTCTTGATGTGGATTTTAAGGCTGCAAACAAAGACCAGTTAGAGCTTTGCTTTTTTTTCTGGTTGTTCTCCACATCTCCCTCTCTCACTGTTGTGCTTGGAGAAGCCCTAAAGGACTTACCAGCAGGCAGCTTGCTTTCTGTCTTTCATTTTAGCCCCACGTCCCAGTTAGGGTATTGGGGCTTGTTTTCCCCTGTGTTATCCTCTCCCTCAGACTTCCTGTGGACAAAAAAGCCATCTCTCTAAACCTCTGCTCCCTCCCAGCCTTACACAATCTCAACCACTTGGCAGATTTCTGGGATGCTTGTGATGCTGAACAGGAGGCGACAGGAACATCCTCTCCCCGGGGAGGTTATAAAAGTTGCCGTGTTGGCACTCTGAGGGAGAAAAGGGACGTGGCAGAATCCACTGGCTCCAACCAGTGAGAACCATATCCTTCAGCCACCTAGCTTGGACACGACCCTGCCCGTGGGGAAGAATATATCTTTCATCTCTTTCCTGCTCTGCTGAGGTTGGTGGAGATAGAACAATGCCTTTCCCCCTTCTCCACAAGAACAGGCACAAACCTCTGTGTTGAGTGAACTTATTTCTCCCTCATCCCACCCAGTTTTTCTTTCACTCAAAGAATCTGTAGGACAAAAGTCAGGTATGGGGTGTCTTATCGGAGGATGTGCTGCTCATCCTGCTCGTGTTAGGAGACGCAATGAGTTGGCCAAGCCTTGAGCTGTGCTGCAACTGGAGGTGTTTGCAGCTTGGGTAGATGCAGTGGAACGCAGGACGAGGTGGCTGCTGGGGCATCGAGGGTGAAGAAGAGCCTGCCCGCTTGGTGGGGAGATATTTAGGGGGCTGGTGTGTTCTCAGCTTTTGCTGTGCAGACACATTGCTTGTGGTGTTGTAATTTCAGCAGCTTTGTATGAACCTCCCGCTCTCCCATCAGGAGGAGCTTCCCGTGCCTCTGCAGGCAGTGCTGGCACCTCGCTGCCTCTGGAAGAGCTTCCAGCTTTTGGTGGTGGATTGTCTCTGCCCCACAACCCTTTCTGTCGTGTTCCCCCGCAAAGCGACACAGCCGTGTTGCAAACCGTGTGATTGCTGACATAACGAGCACATCTTAGGTTTCATGTCCTAGGGTGTATGTCTTGTTTGCCCTTTATGGATGCCCATTTTGGTTGAATTCATCTTCTTTTCTTTGTTGACAACACTTGTCAGCTTTGCTCACTGGTGTTGGCTATTCAGGCTCATGCTAGATTCATACTGGAAACCAGACTGGATAAAAGAACAGTGTTGGTGATAATCACCCATTGTGTCTCCCTCACAAAGTTGGGATGAACCTCCTGTAATGTCCTGGAAGTGTGGGTGAGCTTTAAAAAGTCAAACAGTTGGGTCCCATTCTTCATTGTCTTCTGTCCCAGGGAGCTGATTGTCAGAAATTGGAAAGGAGTGCTCTCCTGGTTTACACCAGGGAAGAGGTGGGCCCAAAGCACCCTGAAGTCCAGAGATGTTACATGTTTGCATTTCATTCTGGAAGACCCTAATCTTGGAATTGGGTAAATTCCATTTAAAAAGCCATTTGTGTGGTATTTACAACCCAGCTGGAAGTAGTAAATACCGGAAATCTTGGAACTGCTCATGCTCTCTCTCAAGCTCCCTCATTAGATAGATCATCAAATTCCTTGTGAGGGAGCCAGTTTCCACCCCATTCTGCAGGCTCCGTTTTCCTTGGATCCACTTCGGAGCAGCTTCTCCCGAGCACTGGCAGCTTCCCCTGCTTGGCAGAATCTTCTGCTTTTTGAGGTTTGCGCAGCATCGAGGGGCTGGTCACAAGAGCTGATTGCCACCCTTGGCTTCCAGGAATAGAATCAGAAGTGGAAGATGTTCAGCATCTCTCAGGATGGTCAGCATCTTCCAAGGGTGCCCAGCACCTCCTAGGGCTCAGTGGCAACAGGAGAAAGACAAAGAAATGCTATCAGGGAACTGACACCAAGAATCAAACCCAGAGCAGACCAGATGGTTATCTCTTATGTCCTGCTGATGCTGAGGAGGTGAGAGGACCTTCAGGAAAAGAGTAATGGCCTTGGGCCACACTGTCCAGGCTCCAGAGCAGGTGGGGATGGTTTAAACTGAAGCCTTCAGCATTGTGTGAGAGCTCTGTTTGACTCGTCCTCCTTTTGCCATTATCTTCCTTTACGATGTCTCCTTCCTACCCTCAGATCTGCTCCACATGCTGTGCGTGTGCAGGATGCGTGTGCACTTCTCCTGCTCTGTGCTGGCACTGGTCTCCTCTGTGAGGAGCGGTGGGACAATGCCAGATCAACCTAGAGAGTCTGGACTGGTATAAACCCATCAGCTGCCACAAGCTGAGGATCTCTGGTCTGCATCACCCCATCTGATGACGAAGGTGGACAGTTCTCTTCCCTCTTCAGCACTTTAAGGGTACATAGATGGGAAAATCACCAGGAAGAGGGGCCAGAGGGCAGGCAGAAGCTGTTAGGGTGGGCTGTAATCCTTCATTAGCAACTATGTCCTCTTTGGAATTGGGTACGATGTCCTTACACTTCTTAAAATCTGGAGTGATGGTGCCCTTTCCACTTATGACATCAGTGAGCCTGGCTCTAGAGAAGCCAGCAGAGCGACCACCATCACTTACAGAAGAAGAGAGGGCACCTCTAGGGTTTCCACTGAAATCTGCATTTTTTTTTTTCCTCTTCACCTGTGATGAGTTCTGGAAGCAGATCCATAACTGCGTCTCTGCCTGGCTGCGCTGCGGCAGGCAGCGAACTGTCTGATGGAAAAATCAGCAACCTCAGGTTGTAAGTCAGGCGGGTTTTTACCCAGCGGAAAAACAGAGTTTGACTATTTTGTGTTGTATATTTAAAAAAAATAAATAAAATAAACAGTCAAACCCCAAGCCAATGATTTCTAATGCCAGCAGAGTAATGCGGTTTAATGCTGAAAACTTTATTAGCAGAACAATGCTTCATTTTACAAGACATTGTTTTTCCACCCTAGTGTTCTTATTACTCACTGGTGGGTTAGGGATCCAAAACTTTTCGGTTGCCTGTAAAAACTCGAGCCCAGGCTGTACTTCCAGATGTAACTCCTGTGATGGACCCATGTTCGGGGGGGAGCTTAGAACATGAGCTTCCAGCTTTTGGCTTTCAGGGGACTGCATCCTCTCCACTGCTCGTCGGTAAAATGACTTTGGTCAGGATTAAGGAGGGTCATACACTTTTGCATCTATCTACTTACTGCTTGAGCTGTTTTAAAGATGCGATTGCATCCCTCACTCATCCCATCCTTCTTCCCATCCTTATTTAAGAGAAGGCTGAGTAGGTAGATAACTTGATTATCAGGGCTCTGCATTGCTGGGACCAGGTTTTGCCATTTTTGGTGAGAAAGCAGGAAATGGAACGGTGGCTCTCCAGCTGAATTTATGGGCAGCTGCTCTTACAAAGTCAAAGGGCACCAAGGGGAAAGTCACCGTGGCATGTACCTGAGGTTTTCTGGGGTTGTTGCAGAACAACAACAGCAGTTGTTCCAGCTGGACTTGGGAGACACCTGAGTGGGAGGAATGGGTTCTTTTACAAGCGGAGTGGGTGCGGCTTCCAGGAGAAAGTGCAGGGCTGTTTATAGCAATAAGGGTACGTGTGTGTTTACAAAAAAACAAAAGGTGCCTGCGCTGCCTGTCTGCACCTCCTGAAGGCGAGCTATTCATGCTGGAGCAGCCCAGCAACAGCACCTGTGTTTTGGCAAGTGCTTCTTGGGGGGCAGATGCTTTTAGTCCTCTTTTTTTTGTGTGTGTGTGTGTATTTTTTTTTTTTAATTTCATATTTTAGGGGTGAAAAAATTTCAGCTCAAAACATATTGGTTGAGAAAATTTGAAAAGGGCCATTTCTTGCAGTATTCTTTCAGATTTTCCCCCTGTTGAAAGGATGTAGCCAAGAAGGCTTTAAGTGAACAGGGATGTTTTTCTCCCTGCACCAGAAATCTTGTTCTTCAAGCAGCAGCAAAGTTAATCTGGGTTAGAACAAGCTCCCCTTCCCTTGCCTCACTGTCCTTAAAATCTCTTGGTGAAGCGTTCGTCCCTGGGAACTTTGCCATCCATTCCAGCAGAGCTGGATTTCATTTGATGACCCTGCGAATGAATAAATAAGCGCATATTCATTTATTCATTTTGCTTCACCCTAGAGATTTCACCTAAATTGTTTATCTCCTTCCCTCTGTTGGCCCGGGATGCTGCAGGAAACAAAGGGCTCTGCAAGCTGTGCCTTGTTGTTTCTAGCTGTGAAATTTACTTTTCTTATTTTTTTTTTTTCCTTTTTTTGTGACGCTTGGCTCCAGCACACAGCCCGGCGTGGATTTATGTGCCTCATTCCCTTGGCACAGCTAAAGACCGAAAACTCCAAATCTGATTGTCTCAACTGTGCCATCGCTGATGCTCTCCTGGGAGGATTTTTATTGTGATCTCCATTTTTGTCTCATTTACCGTGAAAGTGTGTAATTGCAAAGGCTTTTAGTCCGCAGCATCGGCTCTGAGCCTCTCTGTTGGGAGGGGGACCTCTGTTAGGTGCACTGATTGCAGGCAGATGTTAGTCCTCTGCTCAAGGAAGTGCTGTCAGCAGATGAGACGAGGAGCTCAGTGGTGTAGGGGTGCGTGGGGGGCATCATGGAGCAAGCTAAACCTCAGGGTCCCTCCAGCATCCTATAGCTTTGCTTTTCCTCCCAGAGCTCCCAGCTAAGCCCATCCCCAGCCCAGCAGACAGGACAAGACTTGGTTGTAGCAGGATCAGCTCAGATGGATTCTGAGGAAGGGGTCTGGATTTATACTGGCATAACTGAGAAATCAGCTCTGTGCAGACTGTGTCCTTGGGAAAACGAGGATTGTGGAGAGGGAGGTTCAGCCGAGGGCACAGTATTGTTGTTCACTACCAGGAGTTTTTCTTGCCCAACAGATGAGGAATGTTCCACCACCGAGCATCCCTACAAGAAACCCTACATGGAAACATCTCCGGCAGAAGAGGATCCTTTCTACAGGTCCAGTTACCCCCAGCAGCAGGGACTGAACACTTCGTACAGGACTGAATCAGCCCAGCGCCAAGCATGTATGTATGCCAGCTCCGCTCCCCCCACGGACCCCGTGCCCAGCCTAGAAGACATCAGCTGTAACACGTGGCCGAGCGTGCCGTCCTACAGCAGTTGCACAGTGTCTGCCATGCAGCCCATGGACAGGTTACCCTACCAGCATTTCTCTGCCCACTTCACCTCCGGGCCGCTGATGCCCCGGCTCAGCAGCGTGGCCAACCATACCTCCCCCCAACTAGGAGATACCCATAGCATGTTTCAGCACCAAACTTCGGTTTCTCACCAACCCATCGTCCGGCAGTGTGGACCACAAACTGGTATCCAGTCCCCTCCCAGCAGCTTACAGCCCACAGAGTTCCTGTATTCCCACGGCGTGCCTCGAACCCTTTCGCCCCATCAGTACCACTCGGTCCACGGTGTGGGCATGGTGCCAGAGTGGAGCGAGAACAGCTAACAAGGCGGTCAGGAAAGTGCAAGAGTGTTTAGCCACGAAAAACAAAAAAAGGAAAAAAAAATGGGAAAAGGAAAAGGATAAAAAATACCCTGTCGATGATAAACGCGAGAGTATTTTGCAAGACTTCTTTAACCGAATGTTCACCAGTAGCACTCGAGAGGGACGGACACTGAAACCATGGATGAAATAGTCATCGGCCTCGGTGTGACTTGCCCCCTGCCTTTCCCCCCTCCTTTTTTCTTTTGTTTCAAAAGAAAAAAATCAACAGATTGGCACACTTCTCCCTCGCCACGGTCCCCACCCAGT
>NW_010134784.1:0-1826 GCF_000699245.1 Pterocles gutturalis
GATTTAGGGGGGGATGGTCCCCTGTCCCCATCCCGGTGTCCCCCACCCTGTTGCCATAGTCACGTCGCGGGGAAGGGGCACGGGGCTGGTTCGGGGGCTGGTGAGGGGCTTGTTGGCATCTGTCCGTCCCCCCAAAAGCCACCATGTGGCCATCTAACAATTCAGCCACGCCTCCATCTGCCTATCCATCCGTCCATCCATCTGTCCATCCATCCATCAGTCCGTCTGTCCATCCATCCATCCATCCATCCCTCCATCCACCCACTCTTGGCTTTGGGTCATGGGTTGAGGTCTACATGGAGATGTTCCAACCCCAATGTCTCCAAACATCTCTAATGGACCCTAAACATCTCCAGGTGACCCTAAATACCTTCATCTGACCCCAAACATCTCCAACTGACCCCAAACATCTCCAACAGATCCCAAAATCTCTAACATCTCTGACACCAAACATCTCCAGCTGACCCCAAACATCTCCAACTGGCCCCAGACATCTCCAGGTGACCCCAAAAATCTCCAGTAGACCCCAGATATCTCCAGCATCTCCAGCTCACCCCAAATAGCTCCAACAACTCCAGCTGCCTCCAAACATCTCCAACGGACCCCAGATATCTCCAGATGATCCCAAACATCTCCAACGGACCTCAGACATTTCCAACTGACCCCAAACATCTCCAGATGACCTCAAACATTTCCAATGAACCCCAAACATCTCCAACAGACCCCAAACGTCTCCAGATGACCTCAAACAGACCCCAAACATCTCCAGATGACCCCCAAAATCTGCAAAATCTCCAGCTGACCTCAAACATCTCCAACATCTCCAACTGGCCCCAAACATCTCCAACAGATCCCAAAACCTCCAACATCTCTGACACCAAACATCTCCAGCTGACCCCAAACATCTCCAGGTGACCCCAGACATCTCCAGTAGACCCCAGACATCTCCAACATCTCCAACTGGCCCCAAACATCTCCAGATGACCTCAAACATCTCCAAGGGACCCCAAAAGTCTCCAGATGACCTCAAACGTCTCCAATTGATCCTAAACATCTCAAACAGACCCCAAACATCTCCAGATGACCCCCAAAATCTCCAAAATCTCCAGCTGACCTCAAACATCTCCAACTGGCCCCAAACATCTCCAACAGACCCCAAAATCTCCAAAATCTCTTACCCCAAACATCTCCAGCTGACCCCAAACATCTCCAGGTGACCCCAACCATCTCCAGGTGACCCCAGACATCTCCAGCATCTCCACTTCACCCCAAATAGCTCCAACATCTCCAGCTGCCCCCAAACATCTCCAACTGACCCCAGATATCTCCAGATGACCTCAAACGTCTCCAATTGATCCTAAACATCTCAAACAGACCCCAAACATCTCCAGATGACCCCAAAATCTCCAAAATCTCTGACACCAACCATCTCCAGGTGACCCCAACCATCTCCAGGTGACCCCAAACATCTCCAGGTGACCCCAGACATCTCCAGTTCACCCCAAATAGCTCCAACATCTCCAGCTGCCCCCAAACATCTCCAACTGACCCCAGATATCTCCAGATGACCTCAAACATCTCCAACGGACCCCAAAAGTCTCCAACGGACCCCAAACGTCTCCAATTGATCCTAAACATCTCAAACAGACCCCAAACATCTCCAGATGACCTCAAACATCTCCAACGGACCCCAAAAGTCTCCAACGGACCCCAAACGTCTCCAATTGATCCTAAACATCTCAAACAGACCCCAAACATCTCCAGATGACCTCAAACATCTCCAACGGACCCCAAAAGTCTCCAACGGACCCCAAACGTCTCCAATT
>NW_010134785.1:0-1657 GCF_000699245.1 Pterocles gutturalis
TGAGGTTCAGGGCTTTGGTCTTGCGTGGTGGGCCTGAATGGAGATCTTTTACTTTCTCCTTTTTTTTTCCAGCATCCTCTGTTCAGGGAATGTTCTTTCTTGCCGCGATCCAGGTGCAGGGGACGCTGTACAGTAAAGATGCTGGGGTCCCTATGGCAGCTGCGGTAAAAAATCTCTTTGGAAGGAAAAAACACCAGTTTTCCCTCTTCTAAGGCTGCGGCGTCTTTAACATCACACGCACATGGGATGTACTTCAGTGAACTCCTGTGTCGAACCTTGGGTCCTTCCTGTAGGACTTCCTGAAAACAGCCAAGGGGAGAAGAGGCCAGTGACTGCCCAGCCTCGGACACAGGGAGACGGCCATGCTCAGGAATATCCTGAGGAGTCAGGATAATCCAAATGCAGCTTGCTTGTTAGACGTGACCTGTTGAGTCCTTCTTATTCTGAGGGAGATGATGGCAGTTCTGCACCCAGGGGCTCTCGGACAACTGGTAACTTCCAGCCTTGCCTTGCCCAGGTTCAGGGGCAATTGCATATTATTTTACTTCTGAGGATCACATAAGCAGGTATATGCAGATGAATATATATACATCTCCTGAAGGCTATGGGAATTGCTTTTCTAGATCAAACATTTTATCAGCCTAGTCTGTCCTTTCACTTACCAATTCAGGTGGTCCAGAAGAGCTTCTGAGAAACTGCAATGGGCTGGAGTTGAAGAATCCTCTCTTTGCCAGGGCATCCTCCTGCACAGAGGCTGCTGTGAGTCCTTAGGTGTAAAATTTTAGGATCCTTCATAAGAGGGTATAAAATTTCTCTGAAGCTACCTTGCTGGGCAACCAGTGTTCTCATTCTTCAGAGCATCTTCTCTTGGTCTCTCTCCTATGGCATGCTAAGCTGGGGCACATAAACTGTCCCATTGGAAAGTCTGCATGGCTGTTTTGTTCCCATCACATAGGAAGATTTTTCCCCCCACCCCAATTTGATGCATCTAATGAATCAACACCCTCTACTGCAGGCTGTATGGCAAAGGAGGACTCTGTGTGGGGCTGTCTTCAGCAGCACACAGACAGTGCTGGGGGGCTGCTGTTACTCTCATGCCTTTGCCAGGCAGCCTTGGAGGATAATGGCAGGAGGACAGTTGTCGGTAACATAAATCACATGGGCACAGCTCCATGCGCCATGTTCTTCGTGGTCAGAGAGCTTTGTAGATACTGATCCTTATGTACAATCAGCTAGGTTGGTCCATAATATACCCTACATGTTACTCACTGTCTAAATCTTTTTGATATGATAAGGCTGCTCTGGTGACTGAATCCTCCTACCTCTCCTTGCCTGCCTGCAGGAGATTTAAAGCCATTGACAAGAAACTTCAGCTGTAGCAGATGCGTCGCCCTCCACTGAGCAGAGCAGTGTCTTTCCTCCTCCTGCCAGACACCTTTGCTTGCTCTCGGTATGAAGTCTGAGGTGGAAATACTTTGTTTACTTTGAATGTCTGAATCTTGAATGATCCATTTTGTCGTTGCACGGAAAGAGCAGAACTTCAGCAATTAGGCTTTCTGTCCTTTGCCACTGTGAATCCTTTGACCCCTCGTGGCCAAGAAGGCCAATGGCATCCTGGGGTGTATCAGAAGGGGGGGGGTCAGTAAGTCGAGAGCGG
>NW_010134785.1:2082-12548 GCF_000699245.1 Pterocles gutturalis
TGGATGCGTTCTTGTGTGATCTGATCTAGGTGTTCCTGCTCCAGCAGGGGGATTGGACTAGATGATCTTTCGAGGTCCCTTCCCATCTCTAACATTCTGTGATTCTGTGATTCTGTATGATTCTGTGTATGGACAGCCCAACAGCTTGAAAGGGAGATGCTGCTGATGTTCTGATTACCCCTCAATATTTTTGTAGCAGTGTTCTCTTTTCCTCATCCTGCATCCTAAAGCTTTAATTTGTTGGCTGATGCTGAGAAGGATTTCCCTATGCATGGACCTAATTGCACATTTTGTGAGCAAACCTTACCTCTGCAGCTGTGCAAGGAGCACTGGGGTGGATTCAGTGGGTATTCCCTGCGTGCTTTTGCTGTGGCAAGAAGCACAATGTCCTCTTCTCAGGCCGTGTTCAAAAGGTTTGCCAGCACTCAGCTTTTAAAAACCATCAGCCAGACATTAAAAAAAAAAAGAAAAGCCATGGGATGACATGTTTGTGGTTTGTGGTTTTTTTTTTTTTAATTATGTTCTTAGTTTGCTTTCTAGTGCTGATTTCTGATTGTCTTGGAATTTTCTGCATGTTGGTATAAGCTGCCAGGAATGCTTGAATCTCAGTATTTCACTTGACTATTCCTTACCTATAACAACTATTGTGAGTGTTGGGAGAAAATGATGCCAAACCTCAGGTTAATAGCTGTTTTGTGCTTTGTATAGGTTGTGGTATGGTGAACTTTCAAATGAAGTCTGGAGCCATGGCGTGCTTTCCCATCCTTCATTTGGGTTGGGGTAACATGATTGGGAAGCCCTGTGCACTTTTTCACAAAGCGTTTTTCTCTTAACTTGGGAGCTTGGGAGAGGTGCAGGTGTGGGGAGGCACATCTAACGCATAGCACAGGAAAACTTGGTGACCCTCACTGTTGTAGTAGCCTCTCCATCTCATTCAGCAAGACATCGCTGAGTAAGATTTCTCTGTCTCAGTTTCCCCTCTGTAAAATGAAGAGGATGGAACTGAGCTCATCTCCAGGTGGGAATTTAAGCTGTAGGTGACCTGTAGGTTGACAGCATGACGGATGTTGAAGTCTTGTCTCTGGACAAATGGTCTGACTCCCTGTTAAAGAAAACTGACTGGCATGGACTGGCTTGTCTGTTGGCAATGACTAGCCTGGCTGCAATGTGTCCCGGGAAGGTGAGCTGTACGCCTGTGCCAGGAGCTGAGGTGAAGGTGAGATGAGGTGTGTAAGTATCACTGAGCCCTATTTTCCCTGTAACTCTTGCTTCTGGACTAAATGCCCCATTGTTTGTGGGGTGGGACTCGATGGCCAGCTGCAGGCTGGAGCTCCTGGCCTCTGCCCAGCTCCCCCTCGGCAGGTGCAGCACTGCTGAGCTTTGCCCAAGAAGGAAGACGAGCATCATCGTCACTTAGATAAGATAAAGTGTGTTGGAATCCTTGCTTCCCTTGGCAGGTGTGGCTAGGTTCTGTGTGGGATTTTTGCAGCTCCGAGGAACAGCCAGGCATTGCCCTTGTGGGGAGGGTTGCAAAGCCACTTTAAAACATGGAGACTTGATGCTGGAGCCCAAAAGGGAAGGTGGGTGCACCCCAAGGGATGGTGACGGAAGGGGCCTGAGGGGTGTGGGTGAAGGAATGGCCACCCAGTGAGCCCGTGCTGGGTGTTCCCGTGCCTGTGTCCTGCTGCTGGCTCGGGGGTTGGTGTCACTCTGTGCACAGCTCCATCAGCCCAGTGTCTCTGAGCAGGGCTGTGCTGTGCCCTGGTGTCTGGCAGGGCTGAGGACCTCCTCAGCAGCTGTGCCGGAGCCTCTCTCTTCACCTATCAGCTTTCTGAAGTGCCTGTTGTTCTGGACTGTGCCCTTCTGTCTGAGATCACGGGAACTAGGAAAAGAATTCAGATTTATCGGAGGGAAAAAGGACACACACTGATGCCCCCACAGATGTACGTGTTTCTTCCCTTGCACGCTTTGCTCCTGTGCTTGAGAGCTGCCTTCTCTCCTCCTTATCCTCTTTGCCTCTTAAAGGAGTTTGTGAGATCTCTGAGATCTCTGTTCTACCTTTCCTCCCTCAAAGAGAGAGGGACAGAGAAGTAGTCCTCTGCTCCAATACAGAGGCACAAACTCCTTTGATTTAATGTGTTTCCTATGGCATGGAAAGAGTCTTTTGCTTCCCATGCAAATCTGGTTGCTCAGTTGAATGCAAACAGACCGCTTGTAGCTGTTCTTGCTGGGAAGGGTGGTGTGGGCTTTATGTAAAGCGTGAAGATAAGACCTCAGGAGCCTGGAGAGCAGAGCAACACACAGATTTGTGCTGGAGAGAGGTCAGCGTGGCTGTGGTTCATTCACAACCTGTTTCTGGACTCATGAGGTGGGATATTAGGCAAGGGAATATGGAAAATGTCTAGAAATGGATTAACAGTTACTAGTTATGGCTGCAGGGGGGTTGGTCAGTTATTCTCTCCCCTCTCTCCTTACCACCTCCCTGCCACATCCAAGTGTGGAACCAGTGCCGACTGCGATGTGGTGACTCGGCCTGTTCTGGCGCCTGGATCCCTTTCGTCTGTTCCGGTTGGGCAGATCACGTCCAGTCTGTGATTGTGCTTGCGAGCTCTTGCTATTGCCCTAGACATGGGGAATGATGCTTAGATCAGCTTAATCCAATTTGATCTGAAAATCCACTTCTCTGAACACTAAATGTTGCGTGTGGGAGGTGGTATTCAAGTGTCTTTACTAGATCAAAAACCGTATTGGTGGATGAAGCCTCTTTCCTTTCAGCATGTGGCACTAAGTACACAGGATGTGCAGTATGGTTGAATTAGCATTGCTATGGGAACCGTAACTTTTTACATTTCCTGACTGTTATCCATGTAAGGCTAAGGATTCATTAATGTGGCTGCAAAATGCTATTTATTTGTTAGTGTTTGATAAGCTTTTTTGTTCTGGTCAGTACTAAGAGAAGCTTTATAAAGAACCCCAGGAAGAGATTAGAGACAGGACAGGCTGTGAGTGCAGAAGACCAGTTTGCTCCCTTTCCTGGGCTGTTCTAGCAGCATCCCAGCTGAGACCGTGAGTGAGTGTTAAGCACCACCTCTGCAGCAACGGAAAACAAAACGGTGAGTAAGCTCTCCTGCTCAGAGGCAGGTAATTCACTTGGTCTGGGTTTTCCTCAGCTACGCAGCTTGAGCCTGACCCAAAGGGTGCATGGTCCTGGGGCTGAGGCAAAGCTGAGCCCTGGAGGTGATCATCCTGGTCTGAGAGGAGCAGAGTTGCCCTCTGGCAGCACGGAGACCTCCCAGATGGCTCAGATGAGCTCACTGACTCCGTTAAACCTGTATTAAAGACAAGTGTGATGGTTTGTAGTAGTCTTCATGTCCGTTTTTCAGCCTGGGGTTTGAAATAGCTGTCTTACAATACATGGGGAAGGACCTGCTTTTACCTTTGCCTTCTGCAGGTCCCACCATTACTTGTTGCTGGGAGGACAGGACTATCTGTAGCTCCTCTGTTTGCAGGCTGATGAGGTCTCCTCTGTTCAGATACCCAGCTGAAAGCTTCTCAGTGGGAGTTGGTGGAAGGGTGGTTTTTGCTCTCTGTAGAGGCTGGGCTTGCCCACATGTGACTTGTATGGCAAAGCTTGTTTGCTGGGCAAATATAATTCTTGAGGGCTGAGACAAAGAGGCATTTGGGGCAGGGGTGAGCAAAGTGGACAAAACCATACCAGGTGACGAAGAGCCAGCCTGCCAGGGTCTTAACATTCCCTTTTTCTCTTTTCTTTGTGAGCTTCCAAGAAGTCCTCAGGCCTAACTAGTGAGAGCTGACACAGCTGAGGGCACCTTCATGCTGCCTGGAGGCCCTGGGGCTGCCAAATCCCCATCAGCATCTCCAGCTGTCAGTGGGCAGGGGTGGCTTTGCTTCCTTTTGGGGGTGCTATGGGGTAGGGGGGTGCTTTGGTCAGTGGCAAGATAGAGGGTGGAATCTCTGTCTGCTTTAGTAAGAACATCCTGGCGTGTGCACCTCACCCTTGGGGTGTGTTTTATGGTGCTTTGGAAGGATGCTCCTTGCAGTATCATCTAGTGCTTTTTTTTTTTTTCCTAAGCTCTCTGCACTTCTTTTTGTGAAACAGGTTGCCAGCTATGTAAGAGTGGAATTAAACTTGAGGCAGGATTCACAGGGGTGGTTTCCAGCCCTGCCCTTGTTGAAATAGGATGTGAGGTAGGCAGTGAGCTACCTTACAAGCACAGATAGAGTTTCTCAGGGAAGGTAAATTCAGCAGCAGATGAGGGATCAGCTGCTTTCTTACTTCTTCTTCCCTCTTGCCTAAGGCAGCTCAGAAGCAAGCCCTTCTCCTCCTTCACAGCTGTGGGTGAGGCAGGACTACAAGGAATTTACCTTGGGAGCTTAACGGCAGGTTTTCTTGTGCTGCTTTCTGAAGCGATGGCTACTAGCCTGTGTTGGAAGGAGGATGAGATGCGTAGGGAGCACTGCAAACCACACCTCCCAGCTTGGACCTGCTCTGACACTCTATTTGCGCTGGCAGTGTTTGTTCTCCGCTAGCTTTTTGCATTGGAATACACTGCTGGTTCCAGGGAAGGGGAGCGATACTGTCCTGCTGCTTGAGGTATTTGGGGACACCTGCAGAGAGAGAAAACGAGGTTGTGTCATGGGGTGGAGGGGAGGGAAGAAAGTCTCTCTTCTGGACAAGGAATTATTTGAGTAGAAGGAAGTCTGAAGGAGTTTGAGTTGCTGTGTCTCAGCAGAGTTTCTCCCTAGGAACTCTCTGTTCTGACTTCCTGCTTTTGCTTTAAAGCAGCAGGGTAGAAATGGGACTCAGTGAGTGCAGCGGCATTGTATATCACTGCAGAAAACGGTTGTTATGCCCCTGATGGAAGAGGGAAAATTTATTGATTGGTTTTCAGGAGCTGGAGGTGCTTAATTAACAGATGATTAATGTTTCCGTTTGGATCAGCCAGCGTCTTTGCAAATGTTGAACTGAAGAAATGCACTCTCAGTTCTGATGTGGTTCTGCAGGTTGCTTAACTAATTCTAGTAACTCATGGATTTGGGAAACTCCTGATGTAGAGTAATAGCTGCAATGGTTACATTTTCAAAAGTACAAGGGGAAGTAGTACACGCTTAGAATATGTGGGGTTGTGATGTTTTCTTATGAAATGGATGACTTGACCTGGTTAGATTAAAAACTGAGGATTTTCTGCTGCATACTTTGTCAAGACTTAAGTTTTTCTTTAAAAACATTTGTCAGGAAATTTTCTGCTATATCTCTTAAGCATACTTATCCTCCCCCCACCCCATTTTCTGTAATCCTATGTCAGTGTTGCTGCTGTGGGCTTCTGATTCCGTGACAGCTTTTGTCAGAGAGGGGAATATTTCCCACCCCCCGCAGTAATTTCACCTTTCCCGGAACAGCCATACAAGTTGAACAAAAGCACCTCTCAGGCAGTGTTTGCTTCCAAATTTGCTTCAAACGCTGTTACTTACGTTGATTGCTCCTTGCGCTAAGCCGTGCCTGGTGCACAGGGAACATGTGCCTTTCATTTGGACATGTTATCCCGCTTTGTGGAGGAGCAGTTCAGGGCTTGTGGCTGCTCACAACATTCTTTGTTTTTCTGTCTTGTGGAAGTCTGTGGTTTTCAGTATCTTGTTGTGATTGTCCCCCCTGAATGAGAAAGGGAGAGGATATTTCTGATCTCTTGTGTGAGATCCTGGAATTCTTGGACATTCAGACCAATCTTCTCTTCTTTAGGGAGAGGGAGTGTCGACTCCCTGGATCCGAGACTTCACCTGTGGTCCACACAGGGGTCAGACAGCCAGGAGATGTCTTTACTCAGGGCATGGATTTCATCCTTTTCCAGTGCACAGATTACACTGGCTTTTCAGGAAAAGTGTTTTGCGTGGCACAGCCTGCACCTCCTTAGCTCACAGGAAAGGGTGAATCTTTACCTTTATACCCACTGTTAGGGGGGATCCTTGGCTGAGAGGTAACCGAGTGTCATGTACCTGTGTATATGGCCATTTTCATCTCTGCGAGGCAGAGAATTGGTTAACCGTCTTCTTGGAAATTGGCTTCACACAGCTGCCTCAGCTCTGTTTGTTGGTTTTTTTATAGCATTTGCAGAAAGGTCAAACTGTCCATGGGTCCCGTACATCACTCCTGGGGAAAACCAATACTTCATCAGCCACAGAGAGGCTTCTCCAGGGAGGTGTGGTGCCTAGAAATCCTCTCCATGCTAATTTCTACTTGTTAACCTTTGCAAACTGTTTTTGTCCTTTAAGTGCATCTTGCAGGTTCAGAGTAGCAAGGCAAAGCTTCTACCCCTGGTTCTAGAAAAGGTTATGGGGGTGAGATCACCGTGTCCAGTTCTCAAGGGACTGGAGGTGAATTTCCTGGGATGAGGAAAAGATGGGTGAACTTCATGCATCCTCCCTGCAGTTGTAGCGCTCTGGATAAGCAGGTTTCAAGTGCTGCAGAGAACTTGATGGCTCAGCTGGAGAAGAAATCACTGTCTGTCACACATATTCAGTAAGCAGTGTGAGTAGAAGTTTCTCCTTTGAAGGGGGATTGGGTGGTTTGATGTTCTGGTTTGATAGTTTATCTGTGCATGTGTGTGGTGGCAGAACTATTTGAGGACAACATAAGGCTATGAGTTTTTGTTTCTGTGAGGTTGATTTCAAGATCGAGGATCTTGCCCCACAAAGATAAGGCTCTTGCCCCACTTCTGTGAACTTACACCTGTGGTACTCCAGGTGAGATGGGATTGTCATGGGATTTTTAGCCTTGGTGCAAAGAGGGCACTGAAGCAGCTGAGGAAACCTTGCAGCCAGGAGAGGCTTAAGCTCCAGGACAGTGGTTACTGTTTGGAACGTTAATGAAGAAGTAGTAGAACAAGACTGGGAGCCAACTAGGGGCAGCAGTCAGCACCTTTCTCGTTCAGCATCCTGAGGCTGCGTGGCAGAGATGTCATCCTCCATAAAGGTAACACCAGTTGTTTCCCTCTCTTACAACAGAGATGAGAACTAGTGAGAGGATGCGTGGAGATGGTGACTGACTTTAACAGTGACTCTGCAGGATGAGGGTGCATAGGAAGCAGCAGCCCAGGAGGGTTCCTCCTGAGGTCACACAAGGTGCATGGCTGTCATAGAGAGAGGAAGCTTGTTGGAAAGGAAAATCTTTATTCTGGTATTACATAGAGAGCTAGAATACCAGACATAGACAGCTAGAATCTGAGGACTCAAAGGGAGGTCTGAGTTCAGCACCCAAGTTATGGGTCTGATGGTGGTTACTGTTGTGGGAAGAAGCCTGACCTTTGGCTGTTGCAGTACCAAGTCTGGTTCGTAGGGCTGTTCTTGGTGAAGTGCAGCAAATGCTGTGGTCCTTTCGGCAGAGGACTCTGTTGTACGGTGAGGGTGGTCCCTGCTGAGGAGAAAGCAGCCTCTTCATGCTGAGGAATGGCCAGGCTGAACCAGCACTGTGTCTCCAGCAGCAGCTAATGGCAGACACCCTTGTCTTCCCAGCAAAAACGTGTAACAATACTTTCCTAGTACACTCTTTTGTCTGTTTGTGGCTCAGAAGATTTTCACCAGGACAGATATTTTGTGTAATAGTCCTTTATGGAGAAACTCAAGGAAGAAAAAACCAGCCACTTCTGCAGCCCATGAACGCCTGTGACATCCTCAGCACCCTGTATCAGCAAGTCTCATGCTTTAATGGTTCTCAGAGAAGTGCTTTGTCCTGTTTGGTGTGCAACTGCCACCACTCAGTTTTATCTGAGGCTCCTGGGTTCTTTTCTTAAAACAGACAGTGCCTGGGGACAGTTCTTCACTATCTCTGCCATTTGGGAATTGGTTATGCAGGCAATTCCACAAAAAAAAAAAAAAAAAAAAAGAAGCATTTGAAGCTTTGTGTATCCATTAGAACATTTTATCTACTTATTCAACAAGTGGCTGTTTCTGCAAAATATAATTTTGCTCTTGAAGTACTTCAGGGACACTGACGGAGTGTGTCCAGGTCTTCACCAGCACAGGACTGAGGGCTGCCTCCTTTCAGCATGAATTTTCTCTGCAGGACACCACGTATGGTTGGGCAGGGAGCCCTGTGTGCCGGTGGCTCTGCATCCTTCAGGGTGTGAAGGGAGACTCCACAGCAGCGTTTCTGCTTACGTGTCCTTGCTGAGCTGCAGCAGCCAAGGTGGTGCTCGTCATGTGTCAACTGTTCCTGGATGACATCTTAGTTGTTCAATAACTGGAGAGACGAGAAGAGCGGAAGCACGCTGACATCTGGTTGCTGTCTCTGGTACAACCTGCTCTGCACACAGGTGCTCCCTTTGCTAAAGAGGCTGGTAAGGCAGGAGGAAATCACGATGTTCAATGAAACAAGCTGAGGAGCTGCCCTGGATTTATGTGATTTCCTGTAAAGACTATTTGAAGTGCTTTGAATGCCAGCTCAGATCTGGAGCCTGTCTTCCTTATGGGGTGTTCCTGCCTGCCGTGGAAAAGAGGAGTAGGAGAGAGCAGGCATCTCCTTAGCCTGGGCTCCCAGTGCTCAGTGTTAATTTTGAATCACTAATAATCCAGCATGTCTGATGTCAGGTGCCAAGTCCTCTTTCTTCTCTCTTCCCACATCTGGGCCGGCAAAGAAAGTTTGTTTGCCTCCTGCCTCCCTCCCTTGCCAGCAGGTCTCACCAGCAGAGCACTTTTCAGTCAACATGCTTGGTGTTCCGCGGGAGTGATCTGCCTACTGAGTGCTGCACTCAAAGCAGTGTCTTCCACTTCACAGCAGTGTTAGCTGTGTTCAGCTAACATGAATGAAGGCTGTGTTGTCTCTTCACAGCTAAAACAGCCTGTCTTTCACACTAATTTTCTTGAGCTGATTGCCTCTGTCCTCTAACAACCACATATTTGTGGTAGAATATTAACAGCAGTGGCATCAGCAGATTGATACTGCTCAAAGCCCTTTCTACTTGACTAACTGAATGATATTTACTTACTGCTGGCTAGCCGTGTCCTTTGTGGATGTGCAGCATGATCTCCAGCCTATGGAAAAACAATGAATTATTCTTCTTGAAGCCAAAGTGTACAATATTGCTGTTTTTTCAGTTCCATGTAAGATGAATCCTTATGTTGGATGCTGTGAGATGTTGCAATCTTCTGTTCTGTCTCTTTAAAAAAATCAGTTTCAGGAAACTTGTAAGCCGTTATAAAGTGAAGGAATTTGTGAAAAATGAGTTGTTTTTAAACTAGCTGTTGCTGTTTGTCATGTCTTATTGCAGGCATCCTCTGTATTTTCTGAAAAATCAGCTGTGTGCTAATTATATTGACAGATTCAAGACCAGGAGCTGTTTATGAAAAAAATGTGGTTTGGATTTAGTTTTTAATTGCTCAGAATTAACTGTTGGTCCAAATCTCGTTAGAGGAAAAACCGATGCTTTCTCTCTCCACTCCCCAAGTAAAACAGCCCAAGAAAGCCAAACCCACGATCAGTAGGAGCAGTTCCAGTGCAAACACGTGCCTTCGGTGCTTGCAGTGCCAATGCTGTGACACTGCCAGTGTGAAAGAGCTGCAAAGTGTCGCTGGCTTGCAGTGGCATAGCTGGGGAACAGTGTGTGGTTGTGATGGAGGATTTGTGGCAATTTCTGGGGGAAAGAATATTGTTTTGGTATGTCGTGGATATGTGTCTGTGTTGAAGATTTACTACGCTGATGGTTCTTGGCATGTGTTGCTGCTTACTGTTGTGTTGTTGGATTGGGAAACATCAGTATGTGCAGTTTTAAGAAGTTTATTTGTTCATCTCTTGAAATAAAAAAAGGAAACTGTTACCAATATGGAGTTGCTTGCAGTTAGGAGCATAGAGTCTGCATCAAACAAGTTTCTTCCTGGCAAGTTTTTTTTTGGCACAGATCAAGAAGTCGGCATGCTAAGTTGTGAAGAAGCATTCCTCTTTGATGAACATCAGTGAGGGAAACGGTGAATCGCACCAGAGTACCTTGTCTAAGGTGTGATTCAGAATTACAGAGCCCCTTGCAGCTGTCTGTGTTTCTGGGATATACCTTATATCGTACTGGCATATCCCACCATGAAGACATCCATTGATATTGCAGCATGGGCTGGCCCAGGGTTATGGAGCTGGGCTAATCTCTTGCTGAGTAAACAACACAAAGGTTCCTGGATTCGTTCCTGTTTCCTTAAAGGGATACAATCAAGTACAGGCGATTAAAAGAGAGAGAGAGCAAATGAAACATAGCTCTAGATATTACACCTGATTTCAGGCTCTCTGCCCAGGGTGTGTATGGGTTTTCTTAGGGTTTTCTAAAGAAGAAAAACTTGTGAAACAATTAATGTTTTTCTAATTTTTCAGTGTATTTATTTTCCTGCTGTTCCCTTTGGGAAGGGAGAACCCAACAACCACCCAAACAAATTCCAAACAATGGAAACAAATTTCCTAGAGAAGGGAAAGA
>NW_010134785.1:12579-19170 GCF_000699245.1 Pterocles gutturalis
AAAATTACACTGAGAATAACTTTTCTTTCTGCTTTCCTCTCAGCCTTTTCAGGCACCATGGCAGAGCCTTTTAAAACAATTTCCAACAAAGGGGTGCCCAGTTCTTTTGAGCTTTTCCAGCTTTTGGAAGTTCCACCTGTGTGAAAGCCAGTTTGACATGGGGGTTAATGTTTTTCCCTGGCAAGATCTCTGCCTTCACTTGGTCAGATTTATATGGCTGGAATTTTGACAATGCATTTAGAATCTGTGCTTTTTGCATGCAACTAGGATACTGATTGTTAACATGTGTATTTGATCTCTGAATCTCACAGTGCTGTACAATCTGAGATGTGCAGATGTGACTCTGTCCTACAAGGAACACTCTTTTAGTAATGATTTGCTTTCAAAACATTGGGAGAGAAAGGAAAGTAGAACAAACAGAGCGAGTGGCGTATGTTTGCTATAAAATTATATAAGGACCTGCAAAGTGTTTATTGCCCTTTTCTTTTAAAATGTACCTGTTAGCTACTCCTGAGTGATGCTCCCATTCCATGAGCAAGCAACAAATGCTTTGTACTACCACATCCCGGTGTGATTCTGCTGTGCATTTGTAATTTGCTGAAGCAACAGGCTTCTGCTGCGGGGAACCCTTACCCCAGCCCTTCATCTCCTTCCTTTTGTGTAATGTCCTCTCGTGCGTGGGATCACAGCTGTCTCATTCAGCGTATGGGTCAAGAGCATGATCCATGCACACCCAAACACCTACTGAATTCCTTCCCTTAACGTTATAAGACACTTTTTCTGCACCAGGGGTAGAAAGGAAAGGGTGTGTATTCTTCTGGTCTGTTTAAATAAATGGCTTAAATATTTAGCTTTAGTACGGGGGTGTTTTGTTGTTTCTAATAATATTGTCTTGGGCAGAGATACAGGAGCATGTCCTTTGGGAAACTTCCTAGCAAGTGTCTGAGCACTTTAATTTGTGGTACACCTTGGACACCTACTCTGCACCTATAATGATGCTTCTTTAATATTCCCTTCTGCCACCATGGTACAGGAAAGCAAAAACCTGCTTTCCCTTACAGTTCCGTGGGACCCAAATGCTGGACTTCCCCTGTAGTCCTGGGTAAGCCACTTAACCAGTTGTGCTTAGTTTTTCCTCCTTCATTAACTGTTGATTCATTGTCTCGCACTGGGGCAGGACTGCTAGGAACGCGGTGTATTCAGTGCGGGTACAATGCCCTGCAGTGACTGGGGCCATCTGAGGACAGCTGTGGAAAATTTGGTTGTGCTGCTCACTTTCCTCCTTGTCATCAGGCTGTGGAAAAAGAAAAAACCTTGAAAAGTTGTCATGTGCACACGGTGGTCATGGTCATGTAGATAAGGGCTTGGCTGTCAATAGCATTTGAGCCATGACTTTTCTTTACCTCTTTAACACTGCTTACTGCTACAACAAGAAGCTTTCCGAACCAATAGGTTGGAAACCATGACACTGTAATGCTGCCTTCGAAGCAGTACCTCCCCTTTCCAGGAAAAGCTCCTTGGGTTTGTTCTGTTTGTTGAAATTTGCAATTTCTTCATGTTCTGTGTTCAAGATTTTCATTCTTCAGCTATTTTGATGATATTTGCTTCATGTGTAATTATCAGTCTCTAGGAACCCAGTCTTAAAATAAAGTGCCGGCTGTCACAAGCATCAGAATCAAATCGGAGGAGCTGTCAATCTCTAAGCATGGGCAGGTGACATGGCTTACCCAGGGCCATATGGCAAGCTGAGTCAGGATTAAAATCCAGGTCTTGTGATTTCCCCCAAGAATGCCATGCCCATGGGATCCAGATGACTTTCTGTCACAGCTTTGCACAGGACAAACTGCAGTTTGTGCCTCAGGTGGTTAAAATAGGCACATAAGACTGGTCTGAGTTACCGCTGTGTGGAAATGCAAGACCTGGTGATAGCTGTCTTCCCTGGCAGTTGAATTTCCCTTTCTGTGTTGTCTGAGAAGATCTGTGTTTGCCTTCTAGGCTCTGGGGAAGTTGTCTTGCAGGAGCAGGTGAATTTTTGCTTGCTGGGCCCCAACACACACTGTAGCAGGAGATACTTGGTGTAACCCACAGGTCCTGAAGACTGGCTTTCTCTTGAGCTCTGTATCAGGTTGTTGAGATGTTGGACCCTGCCCAGATCTGGACGTGTGCAGTGTCAGAGCTGACCCTGAGCACAAGCAGCCAAACCCCTGGGGTGGGGGAAGAGGGGGCTGAGGAAGAACATTACACACCGAGGCTGGCCAGGGCGATTGGAACCTCTCGGTGTCCCCATGTCCCTGGCACTTCCATCTTCTTGGTGGATCTCCCTGGCCCAATTTTTGATCTCTGCCATGGCTTTCAGATGTGAAGGTGTCAGGAAGCACTTGTCTGAGCTGAAACTGGGACTCCGTCTCTTGTGGAGTGCTGGTCAAACTGTGTAGCCATAAATCTGGAATAGTCCTGGGAAGCTTTGCACCCCCTGACTGCAGCAGGCACCCCATTTCTGTCAGCACATTTATGCCAACAGGGAATGTTTTCATACAGACTCAAAGGGCAGCTGGACAAACGTCGTGGAAGGTGAGGGAGCAGTCATGGCTCGGGAATTGCCCCAGGCTGAGAGTGGCTAGAGGCTGGCAGATCTCTTCAGGGAAGCCTTCTCTGTGCTTGCTCTGCTGTTGCTCTCCCCCCAGCAGCCATTCATGGCCACCACTGAGGACAAGACACTGGGCTAGATGAACTCTGCCATGACCCCTTGCAGATGTTCTTAGGATGGAAACCAACAGCCCAAGATACAAAGATTGCCCTGACTCCAGGCTAGGTGTGGAAATTAATTCTTAACTGGTGCTGACTCAACTACCTTGTCCTGGAAGAAGAGACCTGGAAAAATTCATCCTGTCAAGAAGTTTTGGTAACGACTTCTGGCTTTGTCTCTGGAAGTGGCTTGGCTACATCTTGCTGGCAGGTTTGCCTGACCGAAAGCATTATCTTCTCGTCATCTCCACTCATGTCAGGCAAGCATGGCTCATCCCAAGCTGATCTTTCTGCACCCAAGCCAGCTCTGCTGGCCTCACTTTTGGGAGCCCCAGTACAGCTGGGCTTTAGCTAAAATGAGGATATGCTGGAGGTAGTGATGTAATGGGTCCGATTTCAGCTTACAAATATGTCTCCAAGAGACAAGAGAACATCCTCCTCCTATAACCTTTTGTTTGCTGCAGCAGGTCTGGGGAGATGTCGTCTGTGTGGGCTGCTCCAGCTTTTGAAATAGAAACAACGAAGCTGCTAACAAGAAAGTAAAGATCTTTATTTCTGGGGACCTCCGTGTCTCTTAGGCTGCCAGGGGGATGTTTCAGAAAACGTGTTACTTATTTGCACTTATTCTGGCTGTTTTCTGCAATCCTGTCATGCCTCTTGCTTTGAACTCCCGTTTTGTTTCCTCCCATGCACTCCGTGCCTGGTACAGGGTGCTGCTTGTGCTGAGACTGTGTCTTTGCAGAAGGAGAGGGTCTAGCAAAAAGCTTCATCAAGGTGGCCTGTAGCAGCCAATAATTGTAATTCGTCAGTGTGGCCACATGATTCCTCACTGTAATCCCCTGTAAAATCTGTGCAGCACAGGATACTTGGGTCTTTTTTTGCCTTTCAAGGCCAGCTTTGCAACTTTAATGTGAAAGGTAAGTGGGGGTTCTTTCCGACCTCTTTACTACTAACATCTACCGACTTGCCATCAGAAGCAAGCTGCCTGTCCAGCTAATGGATGGAATCAAGCTTTAGTCTCCAAATTTTGCTATGTTGCCTCCATAACACACACAAAAAAACCTTGGTAGGAGGGTTTGTTTGAAAAAGAGCGAGAGGGAAAGACACCCCCTGCCTTCTTGTTTTTCTTGCTTTCTTCCCTCCTTTCCTCTCAGTGTTCCTCAAAGCTTGTGGCCCGCTCTGTGTCCATTGCTTGCCAGGGATTTCTGCTTGACTAGAAACATAGAATAGTACCTGTTCAGAGGTAGTTTTCTGCAGAGTTTCAGATAAATATCTTCTCAAGTGATGCTAAACAGAGGTGCTCTGAAGAAACACTGATTTGAAAGGGGGAGTGGAGCATTCTGCTTGTTCTTCGAAGCAGAACCACCCTCTGGCTCGCAAACCAGCAGTAATAAATGGAGTCAAACAGCGTGGTGCATAATTGCCTTCTCCCTTTTGTCAGTTTCATATAGCTCTCGCATGTGACATTCTTCCTGGCCATTGTGCTCTTGATCCTCCCATTGTACTAAGAGTGCAAACAGAATTAACTTGTTTGTTATCATGGCATCTGTATGTGGCTTTTAATTTCTTGGAGATTAAAAAAAAAATCAACAAACAGCCCTCAAGTCGTCTTTGTCTAGTGCTGTTTAAATCTGCTCTCAGCCTGCTCACACAGCTCACTTCTGCCCTGCAATGTAGAACACAAACCTGCAGAAGGAGAAGTCTAAAGCAATCAGTGCAACAGGGCTTGAAAAATGTGATGGTGTTGCTGAAGAAAAGCTGGAGAGTGTGGCGTTGACATCAGTAAGTTGGAGAGTGGGTTGGGGTAGGGATGTGTTGTGTGCATCTTCACAACGACAGTGCTGTGCTGACAGCGTTCCCAGCCCTTCTGTAAGTACTTGGGTACTTGTAAGTAATGGGAATTATTTTCTTTGGCCTCTGAAATGTTTCCATAGTTGTGTGATTTCCTTCCTATAAAGGTGAACGTTTCAGATTAAAATTCTGTTTGGCAGTTTACAGGCTCTCAAAACAGAGGCTGGGAGGCAAGGGGGGCAGGAGTGCCCAGCTTATTAAATTTTTCCCCGTGTAGGAATTGTGTGACCTTTCTTTGTGTTGTAATAACATGAAAGGAGATGGAGTTACTATTACATTAACAAGAAAATGTCAGAGGCGGAAGGCCAGCCGGAGGACCTGGGTGGCAGAGGGAGAGACACTCCTTCTCTTTCCTCTGTCACTTGCACAGATCTTCCTCCTCTCTGCCTTTGTGCTGCTCTGAGTTCTTGCAGTTGTGATGCAGGTTTGGTGTTCAAAGGCACTGCAGAAAAGCAACAGGAGGAGGAAGAGCACACACTATTACCAGAGGAACCAAGACCAGAGAGAAGCATCCTGGTTGGGGCATCCAGGGAGCTGTGCAAGAGCTGGGAGCTGCCCTGCTTGTGGTGTTCAAGCCCCGTCTAGGCTGATGTGCGTCCATGCAGATACACCTGCTTGCTTTAATCCTATCCTCTTGTCTTCACAAACCTTCCCTTGCCACCTGGCGTTCAGCAGCAGAGAACTCTTGACTGCCCCGAAGGTCTGATCCAGCGGAGGAGAGATGGCAATCAAGCATTGTTGCTTGGAGCCCACTGCAGCGTGGAGGGTGACGGCTGTGTGGCAGGCTTGGTTACACCGTGTTGTGTACAATGAGTGCCTATGTACAGTGTGTACCTCTGCACACTACCCGTGTCCCCCCCGTCCCCTCGGTAACAGATACAGATGCTGAATACTGTTCTTTCAAACCAACAAGGAACATAACTAGATGTCATGCAGGGTGGAAATGGAGGGTCCCATTTGACTGGGGTTTCTCTGTTTCCTGCCTCACAGCTCTTCTGCTTGCCCCTGCCCTGAGGGAAAAGACTTTGAGAAGATGGAAAACCAGAGGGGAGTGCTCTTGAGACACGTCCACTGGGAAGGGGATGAGGAGGACGGGGTTGCTCCTGGTGCTTCTCCTTCCAGCCACATGAGTGAATTGGAAGATGTGCAGGGGGAGATGCTGGAGAAGGCAAGGGAGCTCTTCCAGCTGTGTGACAAGGACGAGAAGGGGTTTATCACCAAGGTGGACATGCAGGTGAGGGAAAAATAATCCTTCCACTTTCCTGGGAGGAGCTGTAAAGTCATGGGTGGCAGACGAGGGGAGAATGGGGCATGTCTTTACATGTGGGTGTGCATGTGGGCTTTCTGGGAGCCAAACTCTGCCACAGCCATCTGGTAGGAACCAAAATTCTAGGAGGGCCTTGGACCTCCAGGGAATTCCTGGGACAAGATGGACTACAATTCCAAATTTTTCATGAATGCATAAAATTTTAAAAAAATTGCGACAGTTCCTACACACATTAAGCATGCAGCGGATAGGAAATCTGGGGGGAAAAAATCTTTGGTTTAATTTAAAAAAAAACCAACAAGCTCCCTAAAAAAACCACAGTCAACAATGAAAAAACCCACCAACATCTTAACTAAAAAAGCTGTAAAACTTTTTTGTCTCAATCATAGCTGATTTCAAAAACTCACTTCAGGCCTGGGCTGTAACTTTGCTCTAGAATAATGTGTTTTGCTGCTTTCTGTTAAAAAACAGTATTTGTTAACTGAATTTCTGTAGTTCTTTTGAGTCTTGTTTTAATGATTTATCAGGAAGTTTACATGCAAATTGTTTTTCTTCTGTCTCGTCTCTCCCTCCATCTATAATTAACACTTGGCAGGTCCATGCTGGTTTAATTATGGACTCACTTTGTTTTGGGTTGTGTGATGCCTAATTTTGTGCAGTTACATTAATAATGTAACTATAATAATGTAATTAATAAGTAACTATATATTATATAACTATAATAATAT
>NW_010134786.1:0-778 GCF_000699245.1 Pterocles gutturalis
GTGCACACGCGTGCAACGGTTGCAAACACGTGCAAACTTGCATGCTGCTGCAACTACGCGCCCGTGCACCCACATGCAACAACATGCAACTGTGCAACCACACGGAACCGTGCATGCACGCAACCGTGCAACCACATGCAACAGTGCACACACATGCACGCTGCTGCAACCGTGCAACCGTGCACACGTGTGCAACCACACGCAACCGTGCATGCACGCAACCGGGCAACCACATGCAACAGTGCACACACATGCACGCTGCTGCAACCGTGCAACCGTGCACACGTGTGCAACCACACGCAACCGTGCATGCATGCAGTCGTGCAACCACATGGAACCGTGCACACGCATGCAACGGTTGCAAACGTGCAAACGTGCACACTGCTGCAACCCTGCACCTGTGCACCCACCTGCAACACCATGCAACCGTGCAACCACACGGAACCGTGCACATGCGTGCAACGGTTGCAAACATGCGCAAACCTGCACGCTGCTGCAACCCTGCACTAGTGCAACCATGCACATGTGTGCAACCACACACAACAGTGCGTGCATGCAGCCGTGAAACCACACGGAACCGTGCACACGCATGCAACAGTTGCAAACATGTGCAAACCTGCACACTCCTGCAACCCTGCAACCGTGCAATCATGCACACGTGTGCAACCACACGCAACCGTGCATGCATGCAATTGTGCAACCACACGGAGCCGTGCACGCGCGTGCAACGGTTGCAAACGTGCAAACCCGCACACTGCTGCAACCCTGCACCAGTGCA
>NW_010134787.1:0-444 GCF_000699245.1 Pterocles gutturalis
GTGTGAGGTGGGGGGGGGCCCCACCGCCGCTCCCCCACCGCGCTTGGAGCAAACGAAATCCCCCCGCGGCTCGGGCTGAGCCATCCCCGCACTTCGGAGAGGCTGGACAACGCCGAGCTCCCCAAAAACCGTGAGCGGAGGAGTCCCGGGGAAGGACGACGGGAGGCAGTGAGGGATGGAAGGAAGGAAGGAGGGAAGGATGGAGGCTCACCTGGGTGTGGATGATCTTGTGCCGGCACAGCGTGCTCGCCTGTCTGAAGCCCTTCCCGCAAACTTTGCAAACAAAGGGTCTCGCTCCTGTGTGCACCGGCATATGGCGAGTTAAGTTATAATGTGCATTAAATACCTTGATAGCGAAATCAGACAAAAACAACAACAACAAAAAAGGCGATTAGAAGGCGAGAGCGCCGAGGGGAAGCCGTCGTTTAAAAAACCGACCAAGCG
>NW_010134788.1:0-14346 GCF_000699245.1 Pterocles gutturalis
AAGGCCCCTTGCAGCTGGGCCCCCCCCGCTCTCCCGTTGCCGCTTTTGCCCCGCTTTGCAGGAGGTTTTTCCACCTTGAATGGCATCCGCGGCGCTGTGTGGGGGGGACACGGCGAGTTGGGTGCTCGTACAGCACTTGCTGTCATGGCTCCGAACCCAGCGGGGGGCTTTGTGCACCGCCGGGTGGAAGTGCTTCCAAACAGCGCTCGCAATTGTTGTGAAAAAGCCTGCTTCATGCTTGTCCTCTCCGAACATACTCTAGGGTTAACAATCTGTTTACCAGCAAAAGCATCCACACTGTTTCCTGAGGTCCCCCAAAACGATAAGGTCAAAGCAGAGAAGACCCAATGGCACGGGCATAACAAACACCAGCTCTCTCCTTGTCTCACCCTGTGTGTCTCAGAACAAACCAGCAGCCAATGTATTTCCTCTCTAAAGCACACGAATCGATGAAGCAAAGGGTAACTGTCTCGTGCCAATCACTACCAAACCCAACATCAAACAAACGCGGGCTGCAGGGACCTTGCACCTGCAGCCGCATGGCTTTCCTAGCGCTAAGGGGACAAGCCAAAAGGTGTCCCCTGCCCCAGTCTGGCAGAGGGTGTTTGTTCTGTAACCGCTGATCAAAAGAATGTGGAGATAAAATGACCTCTTGGTTATGGGAACAGGATGCAAACTATTTAGACACAATTTTGAAAAATTCATTAGAAGAAAATGTGTTTACTGTCTTGGACAGGCCATGCCCCGCGGTAAAAGGTGGGCACATTCGAAGGGAATTAAGAGTGTCAGCGTTCATTACATCTGTCCCCATCCGCGTCCTCCTGCAGGCTGAACACTATTATCAGGAGAAGCTGCGGACACTTTGTGTCTCTGTAAACAACTGAAGCCATTGCTTCCCAGGACTTCTGAAACATGAATCTCAGAATAATTTAACCTCAGAATAATTTAATCTGGAAGGGATCCATGGAGGTCAGGTCAGGGGCATCTCTCTGCACCTCCCCGCCCCCCCCACCTGCTCTGAGCAGGGACAGCATCAACCGTGTGCAGGTTTTCCTCATTCAGTCAAGTCTGAATATCTCCAAGGAAGGAGACTGTACAGCCTCTCTGGGTGTCATGCACCTGTACTTTGCCCTCAGCTGCAAAGATTTTTTCCCTTTTTTCTAGCAGGACTTTTGTGCCCGCAGCCCCATGTCCTGCGTGGTGCACTGCCGCCCGTACATTCTCCTGTGCCTATCCAGGCATTACAACCACATTTGTAACTGCAGCAAAACCAACTGCAACAAGGTTTAAGAAGGGTTTGTTTGCAAGTCTACATGGCTCAAGCACTCGGTTGTGTACCCCCGCTATAGTTCAGAAAATGCAGTGTTCTCTTGTTCCCTTTGCTGAATAGAGAATGGGTTTGGGTTTGGTCAACATTAACTTGGATTAAGATTAAGACTGAGACCACAAGGATCCCAGTGCAGAAATGGGTGCTACAGAGCAAGACAAAAGAAGGTAAGGTAAAATCCAAGGTAAAGTAAAATTATGGACTTGCCCAGAGGAAATCCTCCAATCTAGCCCCCAAAGAGACATGGGATATTTCAACATTAATTAAAATGGCTGTGACAGAATAAATTATTCCAAATGTTTTTCAAAATGGATTAAAAATGGTGCCATTCAAATTTAGCAAGTCAGGTTTACAAACATGAACCAGCTGGGCTCCACAATGAAACCTTAAGATCTGCAGGTTTTTTGTGGAATCTATAAAGCGTAAAGAGAAACGTGATTTATCTGCTTTTCGGTAGCGAAATGTGGTGTGGAAGATCTCGATTGTGGGTGATTTGTCACATCTTTGACCAACCTATTACCTCTGGGAAACAAGTACGTGGCAGGTCTTTTCTATAATAGCATCAGGCTGTGTATGCTTTTTATATTCTGAATATACATAATTTTAAACCTCTGTGTTCTTGAATACTTTTTCCTTAACTGGAAACACTGAGAGCAGGTGCTCTCAAGGCAGAAGTAATTTCATGTGTGGTGAAACCTCGTGAGAGCACTTGGAACTCAGAGTAAGGTGTAGGAAGGGTTTTTCACCTCCAAGCCAGTCCAGTCTCATATCCCATACCTGTTGTCACATATTTCCCTCAGTCGTTAGAACAAGCCTGTCGCTGTAGTACTAATGCAAGCATATGTGTGCTAGTTATTTCTTGATATGCAATTTATAAATTTGAATTACAAGCAGAGAGAATTGCTCAAGCATTGCAGTGTGTCTCCAAAATGGAGATGCATGTGTGCCGCTCGACTTTGCTCCTTGTTGTCAGGTGTTTTCTGAGCTCTTACGGCTCCGTATTCCCTGCATTTCCCTGGACTTTCACCCTTTTCGGAGGAGGATGCTCCTGCAGTCTGTATCAGGTTCTTACTGTGCTCAGCCAGCAGCACTCTGCACCTCCCTCATCTCCCTCATGTTGCTGAGTATCGACTGGCAGGGTTAGCGACCAACTCCGCGCTCATTAAAATGGTTACAACTCCTTGGGAACTGTTTATATTTCCAGAGCTACTGTTAGAGGCCTTTTAACTTGTTAGTACAGCTTCTTGCATCAGTCATTCCAACAGAAGGTAGGCTATCTGGATTGCTCTTGATTTTAACCCATTGTGGGAAAAAGAGGATTCAAAGAGTAGGTAAATATGGCATCTGACAGCCACACTCATTTACCATAGCACCGTGAGGAGCTGCGGAGCAAGAAGTCTGGCCAGACCTCCTGCGCTGCCATCAAGATGTTTTTGTCTTGCCTTCCTAGCTGAGACTGGATCCTCAGACCTCATGGGAAGACATAAAAATAAAAAGCTGTGTTTCAGCAGTGCATACTTAAGCACAGCATATGATATAACTCAGTAATTATCTTAGTGAATTGCTGAAAATTAAGAAGCAACAAAATTAAAAAGTTGCTGAAATAAACGATCTAAAAACTCTCTGCTTGACTTCTCCATCTGTTCTGAGAGCTGAGCAATATTGTGGTGTAATATTAATACGTGATTATTTCGGTTAACTATGGATTATTTTGATAGTTGGTATTCTTTAATGATTAATAAGTAGGCTGAGTAAATGTTAAGTATTATTAAATGTGCTTCACATAGCATGAGTTGGAACCCCAAAAAAAAAAAAACACTTCAGAATTTGTCTTTCCAGTAACACACTGAAAATATTGAAGAGTCATTTTTCTTCTGGCGACATAAAGAAGCCTTAAAATAAAGGCAGGAGGAGGGGAACCAGTGGGGGTGGGGGTGGGTAACCCAGATGGTGAGCTAACCAGCGCTGACATTTCAGAGATTTCTATGCAGCTGGCATAAAAAGATGTTGTAAACCCTCAGCAATCCATTTAGGCTTCTCTTCAAGTTTATAATTCTCCTGACTTGGTGAACTCAGCCTCATCACTTGGTGTCACCGATGACTAGGTCCGTGTTAACAATACCCCCTGGCTGATCCTTCACATTTAGACAGGTGTCCACCTGCAAGTGCTGTATTGCAAAACCTACTGATGCCATAAACCTCAGATGGCTTCAAGGTCCATTTAGAATTTCAGTCACATCCTACACAGTCCTTTTTCTCCACCGCACATAGTATTTCCCGCGCGGTCCTTGACTGTGCTGCTTGATGGAGCACTCATGTGCCATCGATCCCCTTGGGATGGGTGTTCGGCTGCCTGGCTGCTCTGTCCCTCTTGCAGATACAGTCCAGAAAACAGCCTGCATGCCTGTAAAATCTATTTGACATGCACAGTAGTGCTATATGTGAGTGTATAAGCATATGAACATGGCTATCCCACTTTTTCTAGGACATCCTTGGGATGAAAATCCTGGGTTTCTATGTTGCATTCACAAAGCTGTATTTCTCCAATGGGATTTATGTGTGCTTGGGAAAGCGGTGGTGTGTCTTATTTGGTCTCTGAATCACTATCAGAAAGTACAGGGACAAACTTCACATAAGCAGGTGAAAATCTACTTTAAATAGTGTAACAAATACTTATCATGAGGGATGAATTCAGACTGAATCTTAAGTTGAAACCAGCAGAGTTTGAACTATCATGCATTTCTTTTACAGTGAGAAGAATCTCTATATGTGGGTATGTACAGAAAAACAGAAGCATAGCAAACACTATTTTGAGCTTTCACTTGTGTCTCTCAAAGGACTTTGCAACAACTTAAAGCAAGAGTCTTCCTCTACACCTCTTCCTCTATGGGGCAGGAGTGCCCCCCAGCCTCCCTTGCCCCATTCCACAGTTTTGGCAGCTGCTGGTTCTGCCCGTTGCTGACAGGTGGCCCGGTCCCAGGCTATGAGCCCTTCTCTTCCTACCGCTCCCACTTCATATGAGATGAGTTTTTGATGCAGCTCTAACCTCTGCAGCTTAGACAGGCAGGGACTCTCCCCTGGGAGATGTCTTTTCTGAGCGCTCACCACCCAGGGTTGTTTATTTTTTTTCAGGTGCTTGAGCTTTCGTGTCATCTTTTGGTAGGGACCCAGTGACTACACATCTGCTTATCAATCTCCACATCTGTCAGACCACTTCCACCAGCCAGCCAGGCTGAGCCAGAGGACCTGGATTAGCTTCCAAAGGAATAACGTTTGCCAGCAATACATGTCTGCTGAAAGAGCTGCACAAGGGTTTGTGCAGAGTTCGTTAGGAAAGGCACGGTCACTGCTTACCTTTATTAAAAAAGATAGCCTCTGTTCCACTCTAGAGATTAGTGATTAATATACTGAAGCTAAATACACATATTTTGGAACTTTTCCTTCCTTGCCCTGCTTGTTCTTTTTGATGGAAAGAAAACAGCAGTGGCAAAGGTAATTCATTGTTAGATGTGTCATCTAGTGCAATGGAACAAAGTATTTTATTGTTTTCATTCTTTTAAACTTTTCCAAAACCTTTTGAAACTTTTTACTCAAGTTTTTAAAGGGCTTCAAACTAGTCTTTAAATTGTTCAAGGGCTTTTCTGTACATCTGAGTGAGGAAGTCCCGAGTTTACCTAACCAATGTCTTTTTGCAGCTTTGTAAAAAGAAGCTGTAAATTTCTTTAACTAAAATGTTTGTGTTGTTTCACTTTATCCTATAAGCTGCTGATTAGTTACTACACAGGAAGGTGTAGATGTATTTTTTTCGTTAAAGTTAATAGCGAGTTTGAGAACAACTCTCCCAGATACTAGAATGCAAGCTAAAAATAAGTTTCATTGTGGAAAAAGCACTATGCCCATTTTCCTCTCAGAAATTGCTCTCTCAGAAATTGCAAGAAGACAGCCACATCATCACCCACGAGCAATTTCCCTGCCTGCAGCACAGAACCAGCTCTCCGAGCCAGTCCCTATAAAGGGCTTGGGGAACTACAAAAGCAGAAAAAATCCTGTCGGTGAAGAAATTTTTCCTAATATCCAATCTAAAGCTCCCCTGGCGCTACTTGAGGCAATTTCCTCTTGTCCTATCACCTGTTACTTGGGAGAAGAGACCAACACCCCCCTCACTACAACCTCCTTTCAGGTAGTTGTAGAGAGTGATAAGGTCTCCTCTCAGCCTCCTCTTCTCCAGACTAAACAACCCCAGCTCCCTCAGCTGCTCCTCATAAGACCTGTGCTCCAGACCCTTCACCAGCTTCGTTGCCCTTCTCTGGACCTGCTCCAGCACCTCAATGTCCTTCTTGTGGTGAGGGACATCCTAGACATCAGAGAAGACTGCATTGTAAAAAGACATGAAGAAAAGACAGGATCTTGTTTGTTAGTGGTGAGAAAGTGGGTGAAGAGCTGCTGCAGAGAGGAAGGCTATACCTTCAGCAGTGGGGCACAGCATGGAAAGAAAGCAGGCTCCCAACCTGCCAGTGGGAATGCTGGGTATACATATATACATGCACATATATATACCCTGGTTATTATAATGGTTAGCATTTTACATATTTTATTTGAGTCTTTCAGGTACAAATATAGTTTCATATTTCTTTACATGTCAGCTTGGCAACGCTTAGCAAAGACATTTCTTCCAAGAGAACAAATTAAAGCAACTTCAAAACAAGCCTGTTATTACTCAGCAGCCTGGGTCCCCGCCAGCAAGAGACACGCTGATGATTCTTTAGCTGTGGCAGTAAAAGAGAATTGTAAATTCTCCAAAAGCTATTTCCTTTCCTTTCCTTTCCTTTCCTTTCCTTTCCTTTCCTTTCCTTTCCTTTCCTTTCCTTTCCTTTCCTTTCCTTTCCTTTCCTTTCCTTTCCTTTCCTTTCCTTTCCTTTCCTTTCCTTTCCTTTCCTTTCCTTTCCTTTCCTTTCCTTTCCCTTTCCTTTCCTTTCCTTTCCCTTCCTTTCCTTTCCTTTTTCCTTTCCTTATTCTCTGCATCCCTCCAGAGGGGCCAGAGGTGAATGCTAGAATCACCTTTTGATATACACTTATTTACAAAAAGTCCTACAAGATAGCAGAATGGGTTTGAAACACAGTGCTAGAATGTAGAGAGGTTTAAACTCAGAATTACGGGTTGACTCACTAGCTAGAAGTTCATGAAAAAATGAGGGAGTTTGAAGAGCTGAAGGTGGCAAAGGGGAGAGAGGCAAGGAGCAAAATGCAAGTTGAGCATCGATACTTCACTACGCTGCTGATACACAGGCTAATTGGTAGCATCCACTTTTTATCTAATCAAGGAAATGTGTATATGTGCCATAAAAATTAAAAATCAATTGCTCCCTGCTATGGCCACAAGCACAGCAGCACGGTGTGCAGCAGCTGAGCTGAGCCTTCAGTTCCTCTTCTTGGGAATCCCAGAGTAGGGGGCAGCCTCCCTAAGAGACTGCTCCTCTCTGAACATCAGGAGGAAAGGTAGCAAACGTCACTTGCCACCAATAATAACGGCTTTCACTGTCTGGAAATAGCAAGAAGGCCTTTTTTAATCCAGAAAGCGCTATATTCAGTTAGAGCTAAATTGATGGTAAATTACATTCTGACAAAGAAGAGTTAATCACTGACCTCAAAATTGGCTGTTGCCTAGGTACCCCTGGTCAGGCTCTGTTGACATTTACATTGTGCAAACAGAATGCAATACCAACCACTCAGATGTATATTTAGGGCTTTAAACCAGACAGTTTTCTAAAGTGTCACACAATGGCTGGGAATGTAAGTTTAATGGTGGACCTGTTGATGCCATGGGCATCATACCCATCATTCAGTGGGCACTCTTGCCGATACAGTTCCAGACACTTTGTAAAAAGTTCAAAAAACACCACAATATGTTTTGATGGGGAGAAGCCATCCTGGTTAAAAGAAGATGGAAGGGTAGCTCTGTCAGCTAAGTATTATATGCTGCAAATCTAACTAATGCGGTTAGCACAGGATCTCAGAAGATGGATCACATTACACAACTTTTTCTTTCCCTCTGTGATGGGACTGGACCCCCCCTTTGGTGGGATAAACACCTCCATGCAGAAAAATACTCTTGGGTTTCTCCAGAGCATTTGGCTTGGTACCGCGTGACATTGAGATTTGAGTGAGATGGTGTTACAAGGTGTACAGCTTAGGGGTCAAAACCGACTCGCTGTCAGATCACAGCAAGTAGTGCAAAGTGGTGGTAGAAGGAAACAAAGGCCTTCACTGATGTCTCCTAGTAATTTTTTTTTTTTTTTTTTTTTTTGTAAATTGTCCAGCATCAACAAACCAGAAAATGATAAAAAAAAGTAAAACAAACCATGACTGGTAAAATTCAGAGCCAGCACAAAGATTAGTAGTGTTGTAAGGAGCAAGAAGATACCACTCTGGGAAGAGCAGGATTCTCTGGTGGAAGTATTGCAACCTGAGCAGATGCATTTCAGTTACAATTAGAGGCCAGACAAGCCATTTGGGAACAAATCCCAGAAAGTCTCCCTTGAGAGTGCAGCCCTGTCTGAGAGAGTTGCGACTCCAAGAGTTGGTGGTTGCCATGGATAACCACTCTTGCATCTAAGGTTTGGGTCAGAAATTGCTTTGTTAAAATGGAAATGAGTAATAATTTTAAAGGTATGTGATAAGCCAGGCTCTGAGGAGCATGGAGGGATTGGTACGATCAAATTGGATGAGTAGGGGTGTCTGCACTGGGGCGGAGGGTCTTTCCAACTCTTGAGTTGCTTTACACCTTTCTGCAGGGCTCTGCATTTCTGTGTTAGGGTAATGGTCTTCAGACCTCATGTGTCAAGGCTTCAGCTGCTTGCTTGCGAAGCATATAGCAGGTTTTTTCCTCCAAAATAGAGTCTTAAGGAATTGTTTCTCCCTACTGCACAGCTGGCTTCATTTTTAAAATTATTATAATAGTTATCAAGGTGCTTTTTCACCCTTCTTTGAAGTATCTACGATATTGGTCAGCTGTGTCCTCTGAGGTGACATAGCAAAGGTTTTCCTTTCCTTCCTTTTCACCTCAAAAGGTGGTCCTGACCAGCAGCTCCAGGCTGGCATAGTCTCATATCTGATTGTAAGGGAGGATGTGGTTCATACTGGGCTCATCTGGCTCCGTCAATCCCTTGCTGTGACAAGTGACTGAGGGATGCATGGAGCTCATGAAGGCCACCGCCATTTACGCTGGTGGTCAGGGCAGAGGGCTCCTCACCACCAGACCTTTTGGACCATGATGCCTCCGAAACGGTGCCCATTGGTGTAAGACAGTTGTGTGCACATTTGTGGTCCAACATGGGGACGCTGATTTGAGAGCACTAATAGTCTAGGAGCAAACCTTGCCTGGCATGGAGGACTTTGGGATCCTTTGCTGCCCTGCAAGCCTCTGCTCCTCGGGTTGGTTTTGGGGATGGGTTTTTTTCTCCCCCAGCCCAGTGAATGACTGAGAGGTGTTGAAAGGGCAGATGCTTTGTGCTGCCTCCTCCTGCAACCCTGCCAGCCTGCTGCTCATCTCCTGGGGAACCAGCCCCAGGCGCAGGCTGGCATGCCGGCTGGGGCTCGCTAATGTTAGGTGTGATTTGTTTGCAAGTTGGGAAAAGATCGACAATTCCTGATTTGCACCTCTGTGCTTCACACCCTCTGGTCCAATTTTGCCCTGGTCTCCTTTGAAAAAGAAAATGTGTTAGAAGATAAACCCAAAGATCTGCTCCAATGTCGGCCTTGTCACCTCCCTCTGCTGCAATGGTAAGTGTGTGTTCCCATAGCAACAGGGGGAATTAATTTAATGACATTATTAGGCCTTTATTTATATGCATGCGCACACACTCACACACCTGCACACCGTGCACACACACAGACACACAGGCACAAGGAAAATGAACAACTCCTACTCTTCAAGAAGATCCCCATGAGAAGTCAATCCTGTATGTGAGGTTCATCATGACTGCAAGATCCTGATTTTTCGCTATACAGGCACAAACCCAAAAGCCAACTGACCAGCCAAAACAAAGCCTGCAGAGCAGTGGATTAGCAGCAGCATTTCTGTCCCGTCCCAGTTCCCCTTGTGCTGCCGGAGGATGCTGCGCACTGTGCTTCACGGTGTTTTGTCTACTTCATCCCAGTGTGGTGGCTTTTGGACAACCATTGTATCATCAAACTATATTTCTATAAGCCCCAAAGAGCTTCTTTTTTATTGCCTTTCTGCGTTTTGCAGTTACACATTAGCCAAATAAATTTCAGGTAGAGCCTTGCCTCTCTTTGCATATGAAAAGCTGGCACTGTACATTAAAATATCTTGCAAAGAGCTATTCACTGTCAGTAAGGACAGCATAATTCATTCTCAGATACTATTCCCTGAGCAAATTTTTTAGCAACTTTGGTATTTAAACTAAATTGTTCAGAAAACCTTGTTGTGAATTCCTTGTGAGAGTCGAAAGATGTAAAAAAACCCAGCTACTTTGTAAGAGCTCTCCAAAAATGATGCTTCCCTATCTTTTTGACATTTAAAATGCTAACACAGCTTTGCTTTTGTTTGTTATCTAAATGCATACAGATGTTTATTTTAAAATGTCCAAAAGGTGAGAGTTCATCTTTTCTTAAAGACATTTTGTAGATCATCAAGAACAGACAACTTTCTACATTAGCTTGTACTCTCAAGGTGAAAAAATTAATCTTTGTTAATTTATCTGAAAGTATCCCAGCATAATTTCAGAGATGAGCCATTCCTGCATTCCCACACATCCCTGTGCCATGCCTTGCTGCTGCTGTGCTACGGGAGCAGGGGAAGATTTCAAGTCTGGCTTGAAAAAGATGTGAAGCTCATTTTCAGGGGATCATCCCTGAGTGCATTTGTAATGACCTCCTTGTTGCTGGTTCTGAGTTCACGTGCAGTGACAAAATCAAGCACAAGCTTTTTTTTTGTGTGTGTGTGGCACTGATAGACTTCTAGTGGTGCTTTCTTTATTGGTTATCTCATATCTCTCTAGCAATACTGAAAGTTAAAACACTTTATTTTTCTTTTTTCTTTTTTTTTTTTTTTTTCTCTACCCAATAAGTGATCTAACTGATCTAATCTCTAGTAGTGGGGATACGCACCTCTGTTATGTCTCTGAACATTGAGTTGCCGGCCCAGTGGTGCTCTCATGGGTTGCCTTAGATGCCTCCATTCCTAACCACCCACATAACGCTTTTATTCCTTTCTCACACAGCACCAGGGACTTTTAAAAAATCCTGGAAGTGACCAGCTGAGTGACTGGAGAGGAAGAGGCAGTTGCTGAACAAGGGGAGGAGGGTGTTGCAAAGGTGACTGGCACAGAAAAAACTGCTTCCTTGAGGAAGTGGGCTTTTCCCTCCTTGGACCTCTCCAAATGCAGAAGCTGCTACTTGGCAGCATGTTGTGAACGTACAACCAGTGCCAGAAGTGCCCATACACAGGGATTTAATCCTTTGCTCATACCACACTGCTTTTGTACATACCAGAGGGAAGGAAAGAGCAACAGGGGCTGCCAGGGCTGGGTTTTTCTCTCCCACCACCCTCGCTGTGGCCAGGAGAGCCTGTGCTGTGCTGCCCCTGCATTTGTGCATCCCCCTGCATTTGCTTGTAACTCCTGCATGGGGATGACTTGTTCTCCATCCCAGCAGCAGCGTGCTAAGAGACAGCAAACCCCCATGGCTAGCAGCTCTCGGCAGGGCAGAGGCAGGTAGATGACAAAAGTTACAGCTATAGCAAGAAATGCAGCAAGTGGGATGGTAAGAGAAGATGGGGAGGGTGTTGGAGGGCACAGGCCCTTTGCAAACCTCTGGCCCAGTGGCTGAGATTTGGGACAAATAAGTCTAGGATTTTATTTGCAGGATGTAGTGTCACGGACAGAGGGGAGCACAGGTTGTTTCCAGGTGGAAGCTGATTTTACACTGATGTATGCCAAGCCAGGTCCTTTCTCTGGATCACAGCCCCGTGTCCGTGCACTAGCAACAGCTGGCATGCCTGTGCCCTATGATCTCTTTCAAACCACACTTCCCTGCAGCAGAGAGCTGCCCCAGGGCCTCTGTGCCACCAGAGCAGCCAGGTGGCAAAGGCCGAGCTGCCCATGGCAATATCAGCCCTTCACTGCCCGTGGTAACGGCAGGGCTCCCGGCCTCGCGTGGCTTCCGAGTGTCACTGAGGTCCTGTGGGTCACGCCTTGGCTGCTTGCAAAGCTCTGTAGAAAAGCAAGCTTTGGAGGCTTTGCAGCTTAAGAAATCCAGATTATTTCTGATCATTTGGGGATTATGGGGAAGGAAGGAGAGATGTGGGATGAGTTTGAACACCCAACGGGCTTCCTAACATACCTCTCTGCTGTACCAGTAGGACCCCACAACAGGTACTGCGATGGTCTGGAGTCTCAGTCTCTGACCTACTCAGGGTTCTAAAACTTCAACCCCCAGATTGCAGACCAAGCAGCATGAATAAACCATTTGTCCCTGGTGAGTGGAAATAATGGTCACATATTTTTAAACACAGAAGCAGACACGGGATTGTTGGTCTTGTGGGTCTGCACCATGGATGCCAGCTATCCAAGCAACTCCACAAAGGCACAGGGAGCAGAGGTTTGGGGATGCAGCTACGCCACTGCAGCTTTTCAGTGGGCTTGAGTCTTGCTGCATGACATGGTCCCTGAGGCGGGTGGCACAGGCTGCACCAGGAGGGGAGAGGTGCAAGTTTTCAACAGCAGCACGTGAGAAAAAACAGCCTGTCCCAGCCACAGCTGCTGTACCCTTCTCTCCTGAGAGCAGGGAGTCAAGATGCTGAGGCAGAAAAGAAGGAACTGTCTCCCTCAAAGCAGCCAATATAAATTTGCCTTTATTTTGGTCACTTTCCCAATCTGCTGTTATTGCTTTTGTCCCATCTAAATTGAGCTTTTGTACTTGGAATTCATCCATGCTATGAAAATATCCCAATACAGAGAGAAAGGCACTTGGGTGAGTCACCAAAAATCCAAGCTGAAGAATTTAAGAATGTATTTTAATTATGTTTAGCATTAATTTAATGCTACCTACAATGCCTTTCATTACACAGTCATTTATTTTTAGCACCAAAATGCAGCCAAATATACTTTCCTGTATTTTGGAGTACTTGACAGTTAGCATATGCAAGATTCAAAAGGCAGACCTAACTGTAACCATCATGATATAACCATCATGACATAGTTTATGATATTATAGTGTCCCAAATTCAGTTGGGTCTTGCAAGGTCACAGGTGGGACATCTGAAAAAAACAAACAATTACTTTGAAGAGTAGTGAGAAAGGACTGCAAGGACTGAGGATGTCAATACTCAGAAATTAACTTGGTTCCTCATGTTTCTGAATATGAGGCAGCATACAGTGAAAAGGCAAAGCTGCTGACTTTTAAAAAGCTGTTTGCAGGTCACTTTTAAAAAACAGCTCTGGTCATGCCTATTTCCAAAAATCTACTTTTGAATCTAATGGCTTAGCAAATAATCAACTCGTATCAAATATCCTTTTCAAAGCCTTAATGCTGGAACATTCAGTGCTGATATGGCTGAATATAAGCGCTTAAATAAAGGTTATTATTTCCAGATCCGTGATAAAAAAATGCAGCAATAGGGTAGCTGTGTTCAAAAGATGCTGAATAAACTTATTAAATGCTGATTCTGGTCATCCGTTCCCCTCTATTAGTTTGCTGCAAGACTATGAATCACTCCCTGGTCCAACAGAGCTGACAGCGCCTTCCTAGATGGCCCTTCAGGGGCAACTGCGCCCTGTTTCCAGGGATGCCAGTGCACCCTGTGCTCTGCTCACAGTACCAGGATGGTGCTATAAGCACCCGCTGTCAAAATCCATTCACGTAGTCAGCTCAGATAAATTAGTCTAGTCTAATTAGACTAATCTAGTCTAGTCTCTCACTGTAATGCAGGTGTTTGACCTCCTGTCAGAAAAAAAAAATCCCAAAATTGTCCTTTTGTGTGTTCACTCCAGCCAAAAGCAGCTGCAGAGGGTTTTTGATGCTCCTGTTGTTTCAAGCTATTGCTATACACTGTGCATTGCATTAAACACCTTTGAAGTCTGCACATGGTATCTCTGTTGTCTCTTTATGTGAGAAATCACCCCCAGAAATATGTGCATCGTGTGCAGGGAACCCAACCCGTGCCAAATGCAGCTGCTGTGTGGCCTGGACATTTATTCTGATGGCTGAATAGTCAAATTCCCTTCTCCCATCTAAACAAGATTCAAGGCAGGGCATGAAAAAAAGGTATGCCTGGAGTCATACCTGCAGTCTGGACCTTCAGAGTTCAGGTGGATTTTGGACTTCTCTGTAGTCATCTTCAAGTTACTTTCAGCCAGTTTGTACCATAGCTCTTTACCTACCCTATGAATAATCTATGAGTATATACACTGCTTTTAGTCATGGCCACAGTCTGCTAAATGTATGCTGCAGAGCAGCCTACTCCATTGAAATCAATATAATTGCTAGGACCTAAAGATGGTCAGAGGAGGACAAAGGTCATAGGAGTCACCCTTCAAGGTGTTTCTAGGGCCTGTCAGTTGGTTTGGTTTCCTTCTCTCTGCTCCCTCACATTTTTTTAAACAGTTATGACTGAAGGACATAGCTGAACTCCTTCCCTCTCAGTGCTGTGCCTGGCAGAGAGGTGAGGGAGAGCTGAGCAAGCTGCTGTGCTCTAGCCCTCCGTCGGCAAAGCACTTAAGCACACACTTGTTTGTAAGTGTTTAAAGAGCATCATTGACAGAAAGCCCATAGTACAGAGCCCTCAGGATCCTAATCAAGGTTAAACTACACATGTGAGATCTTAAAATGCCATTTTTTTTTCTTCCCAGCAATGATGCAAGAGTTGCCCAAATGAACAAACGAAACTGTGCTACCGAAAGGCTGGCTCCTCTCCTAGGTGTGCTAGAGCAAACAATACGGCTCATCTAGTTCGGGTTATAATTATATTAATATATCAACCCCCATTATATTATATTACT
>NW_010134789.1:0-7305 GCF_000699245.1 Pterocles gutturalis
GTACCCCCCGTGTTAGCCAGGACTGTTGATAGATGATGGAGAGTGGCTTGGCAAGCTCCCCTGCCAACTCCCTCTGTAATCTCAGGAGAGAAAGGGGTAAAGGAAAGGTTCTGGAGCCTTGATGCTGGCAGGATTTCAAAGTAAATAACACAGGCTGAAAGGTAGGCAAGCAGCTGCATGGTAATGTTTCTTGAAAATGATTCCAAGAGAATGAAATTTTGTAAGGTACCTGTATGTCTGATCTGCCTGTTTTTTCAAAGATTTCACAGAAATAAAGTGAGAAATATACTGAGGTACGCTTTGAGGAGGAAAAGGTCCATTTTATGAAACATCACTGTATACTTTAAGATTAAATCTTGACCTACTGCTGGTTACCTGTATAAAGAAATGACAGCCTAAGGTAAGTAGTTGTTGAAGTACATGTTTCCCATTTCTCTTTTCTATTTCCCATTGCAATTCCTATTTTTACAGTTCTTCAAAATAAGCACAGCATGTCTTCCCTTCGTAGATTAGAAGTGACACACTGCATGTTTACTGCTTCTGTGCTTTACAAGTTCTAACTCTTATGTCCTTCACTATTCTCTTTCCTCAAAAAATCAGCCGACAAGAGTCCTAAAAACTACTATGAGCAAGGAAGCTAAAGGCTTCCAATACTATCAGTGAGTTTTCAAAGCACTGATGATTCTGATGACTTGGCTGCTAATCTCTGATTAGAAGCTGCCATAAAGAGATTCTGAATGCATTCTAGCAATAGGAAGTCCTCCACTAATTTAAGTTATGTATTTTCAGTATAATAGCTTTTGAGAGAGAATACCAAAATAAACATTTTAAGAGGATCATCTTAAATATTTTTGGTAGATCTTCATTTAAAAAAAATAGGTTGAAAAACCCTCTAAAATCCAGAAAAATCCTCTCAAAATCTTTCAAATCTTCCAAAAAATTAACTAAAGCTAAAGAAATTCACTAACATACATGATTTTGCTACATTGTAATAAATTATTATTAATTAGACAAATTATTATTAATGAGACAAATTCACAAGACATTTATAAAATAATACATATGTCCTCTTAAGCAGAGTTCAAAGAGACTAAATCATTGGTGTGCCATAACTTAACACTACTGCTTCTAGGATACATTCCGTCTTTAATACTATGTATTAAAACTAGTAGATTACATTTTAACAGAGTATTTTTAGTGTAACTATTATATAGTATAAATATGACAAATGTTTTTGAACATAAATCTGTAATTTTCAGCTATATTACAGATCCAATAGAGAACAAAAAAAAAATGTACACAAGTATTACCTGAAACATGAAAATCTGGACTGTATTTCAATGTTATGTGAAGTATCACTTCTTTTTCATTGTTTACAGGAAACTCCCCTTGCCATATGGTAACTTTTGCAAGATGGGATTTATAAATTTTGTGTACAGAAAAAAGCCTTCCTCACTTCATTTTTTTGTTTTAATAACGAAGTTTCCCTATTGAAATATCCTCACCATACTTTTCTCTAATTAGAAGATTAGAAGGTCAGAGACAAATATAAGAAGAATATAAGAAAAATAATAAACACACTTTGGATAGCAAAGAGGTGTATAAGGACATAAATATCAGAAAAAAGCTTGTTGGAGGGAATAGAGAAACAGTGAGGAAGAAACTGAGGAAAGGGAGGAAACCAGTGTGGAAGAAAAATACAAGTTTTAGAAAAGTGCAGAGGAGTAAATAAAATTAGAGAAAAAACTTTAAAAGTAGGATATCTTATGAGGAAATGAAAAAGAAAAAAAATTATTGTGAGTAAATATATGTATCATGAAAAACTGACAGAATTTATAAAAATAGAGCACAAATAGAATAGTGTATCGGTAGATCACGAAGAAGTAAAAAAGAAGAGAGGCAGGGTAGTGATATGGTAATGCTATGCAAAGGCTGTGATGACAGCTTTCTATGCTACAGGAGATCAAAAAAGAGTGAGCAGTGTCTTCCCCAGTATCTATAGAAGACTTTAGCATACACATTTCAAATTCAGATTTAAACCTGAAAAGACAGTTCTGAAATTGGAACTATGCAGATTTCTTACATGTTCAAAGAAAAAGTATAAATTCAATGTAGCATATGGTTTATGAAAGAGAATTATATGTTTTTTAAACCAAATCTTACTTTCCCCTCCCTCTCCAATCACATCTTTTATTACCCAGTAATATTTTTTACTGTAACAACGTTCAGTTATTCAGGCCTGTAGTGTTACCCCAATATCATTTTACAAACCTTTGTTGGTGAAAATTAAATTAAATTAAAAAAAAAAAAATCAAGAGCAGAAATGGTAATTTTTTCTATTTTTTTTTCTCTCTACTATGCAGCACACATTTCCAAGGCAAAGAGCTGCATTTTCTTCAGCTGGAAAAAAGAATTCACAAGTCCGATCTTTCAAGATAGATTCAGAAGCACCAGGCAAGAGAGTATTCTTAATGTGTCCTCCTTCTCATCACCCACCAAAACTGGGTTATGGTATACTCAGGATTGAAAGAGCCGGTGTCAGCGAAGCGTAACTGATACTGCAATGGCTGCCATCACACCTTTTTAGCCTTTTGGGACATGCACTTTTAAAACTTCTGCTTAAGTTTCTGGTACCATGGCCAGAGACTTAGTTTTAAACAGTCACTGCACCAGTAACTTCAGGGTCTGCTCTTCTTCCCAAGTCTTTTTCTTGTCAGTATTATAAGGAAATGAAGGAGGGAAGAAGCTTGATATAGTCTCATCAGGGAGACTGACGTTAACATATCGCAACTTTTGTATACCCTGAACATTCACAAGAGGATGGCCAACCAAGACAGAAGGTGTTAGAGCACACATGCAAGACCATAACTGTGTAAACAGTAGATTAGGGCCCAAAGATGTGCTCAGACCTCATCTAAAGTTGCATTGTAAATATATCCAGTGCATAAAATTCAGCTCTAGGTCTGGATGGGATATTTTGCTGTTTTAGCCAGAAGTTCCATAATTTCATTGAATCCCTTAAAAGAAACTGAATAACACCAATAAAAAAGACTACAAATTAAATTTCTTACAGAAAATCATACATAAATCCACACAAACACCATGACAATTTTTAATGTCGATAGAAAAACAGTAGGATTTTTTTAAAGTATTTTTTCTAACATTAAATCAAAATGCTATTGTTTTTGTGGAAATGTTGTGTACTAAATGCCAGAAGGATGTAAGTGAGCTGTTTGCTGATCTAGCCAACAAGCTTCGCAATAAATACCAACTGTGAAGGTTATGTGTGTAGACACCTGTCCACCCTCACCTGGGATAGACTGCTAAGTCATTTATCATAGGTCATCAAACCACCTTCAGGAAGCAATAGCTTTTTGTTTGCAGTTGAGTTTAGTCTGTATGACAGGAGGAGGAAGGGAGAATACCTTTAGAGTGAAAATGCATTACTGGCATCTCTTATCAAAGACAGAAGATACAAATATTGTTATTTTAGGGCCACTGTCTGGCAGTTTTATGAGAGTGAGTTACTTATCTCCATTTATATGACCTAGATTACATTTTGCATTTCAACACTAACCCAGTTTTTTACATTTCAGCTCCCGTAATATGAACATTTCCAGCTGGGCTCTGTCAGCCTCTGTTCCACCATAAATCATATCTGCCTTCTCATCCAGAGGTGCTAACTGATGAGGCAGAAATAACACAATCTCAGCTGGCTTTGTGGCCTACTTATGGCACAGCTACAAGATTGCTTCTCTGTTCTTCTGGACAAAGCTGTAAAAGAAGTTACATCCTTTTTAAGTTACTGTTTTGGAATCCCTGCAGCTCCTGGGACTACTCTTTTCTCTGAGTATAGAAAATACTGCTTATGCTGAAAATGGTCAATAAGGTCTTAGCAATACTGGAAATTGGTCCAATTTCATAGACATGAAGGTTTAACACAGGTTTAAGAGTGCACTTTTCAACTGCTTGTTATTTGCGTTAGTATTGAAAAATAAGATAGCAAGTTATGTGGTTAAATTTAATGGCTCAATATTATGCTTTAAAATTAAACACCAGGTTTTAGGGCTTAAGCCAGTAACTATTAAAGACTGAAATGAAACCTGAAGGGGTGAGAACAGAAAATCACTGCATACTTGTCTGCTCTAGGACTGATCAGTACAACAATACCCACGTTCTTATATTTTTAAAATATCCCTCTCTGGTAACGAAGAAGGCAAATTAAAGGCAGGGAGGTTTCTCTCTCTTCTGTTATTTCCTATTACTAAGCTCCAATTTTATATATGTCTTGTCTTTAGTCCCCTGTGGTTTGATCTAGTACATGCTATTACATTTTCCACAATGTTGCATTTCTGTTTCTCAGTCTATTTTTAGAGAGAAAATATATAAAACAGATATTTTGTGTGTGTGTGTTAGTGTGGAGAAAAACTTATTTTTGATGTAAAGTGGAAGAATGGTTAGAAGTAACGATGCAGATGAGTACAAATGGCTGTATACATAGACATATATACAAAATGCATAGCATACAATTTATATATGTATGACAATGTAATTATAAATAAGAAATATATGTGAATGATTTTTTAAACAATAAAAATACTTTACATGTCATTCTTTGTTCTTTGAGAAAAACAGTTGAAACCTCCTTTGTAAGTACTTCTTGATATCACTCATCATCATGGGTATAGAGATTCATCGTCTATAGGCTGTGATTCTATAAAAAACAATAAAAAATTCTTGTGTAGAGGTGAGACTGTAGCATACCATACTTACTAAGATCTTATAGAAAGTTAAATATTTTTCAGAATTTTTTCCTTGCCCTCATCCATTTTTTCAGGTTAAGATGATAACACATAGTAAAGCAGGATATTCAAGTACAGATCAGATTCAGCACAGTATGTAGAAAAGTTGTTTGGCCCTGATAGTTTGCATAACAAAAATAAAACAGCCTTTGCTATCTCTATACTCAAGTGATTCAAGCAGACTTCTTTGATCTTCACAGAGATAAACAGCAAAAAGTAATTCCTATATCTATCATGACGGAGTAGAAGATGAGTTTGGTGTGATTATGAAAAAGAGACAAATGACTACCAAATACCCAAGTCATAAAATATGTCCAGTAGAGATGGTTAAAAACTAATATTATTGCATAAGGAGTTCGTGAGACTGGAACAATATGTGCAGTTTTGATTTTTGTTGATAAAGGAAGATTAATCCAGACTTCTAAGATATGCAGAGAAAGGCTACTAGAATTATCAAGAGCACGGGAAGACTTCTTTATGATAGATTTTAAAACTTCAGCTTGTTCAGTCAAAAAAAAAATTAAAATTCAGAGAAGATATGACTGTTCAGTATAAATGAAGTTGATATTGGGAATAAACATCAACTTTCCTTTTTATCACTTTGAGTTCCTGTCCAAGCATTCCAGAGAGGAAGAAGCAGGACTTTTTCAACTCCAGTCATGTGTGATGATCTGTGGAGTGGAAACCTGCCAAGGCAGAATTTTAAATAGAAATAATTTGGAATTTCTTGCAATGCTCTTTTCAGAGAAAAAGTTTCTTACAAGCAGTTAAATTAGGAAGTTGGCAAATTAGTTTGCTGAACTGGGCCACGTAATTCTCATTATTCTTTTTTTCTGTTTTGCAGTGCTTCCCTTGATACCTGCATAAGAGCAAAACAAAGTTTCACGTGCCATTGTGTTGCTCTGCTACCAGTAAACTTCTAAGCTCATTAGATAAACTGGAAAACCTGCAGAGAATGTCAAGTATATCTCATTTAAAATGTACTTGTAGAGTTTTTCCTGATTTCTCAGTGTAACTTTTCTACTGATTGCTTTTTTACTCTTTTGGAATACAGAATTCCTAACAGCAAGGTGAAAATACCACATTGTTTATTTTACTGGATGAAAGTACTTTTTTTTTTATTATTTTTAAAGGAAACTGTAACTAACAAGTTATATGTCATATTTAAATACAAAAAAAAAAAAAAAAAAAAAAAGAATGTGTCCAGTGGTGAAGTTTCTTGTTCTCTACTGAGTTCCACTTCTGTTTTCTTTTTATTTGGTGGGCTACCTAAGATGATGACTTAAATATGGTTGTAGGCTGTAACACTGCTTATCTTTCCCATCTTCAACAGAGCTCCAATAGAGCATTTAACTCATGTTACTGGGTCTGACTGGGATGGAGTTAATTGTCTTCATAGCAGCATATGGTGCTGTGTTTTGGATTTGTGGCTAAAACACATGTGTTTTGGCTGTTACTGAATAGTGCTTGTGCAGCACCATGGTTTTCTCTCCAACCCCGTCCTCCCCAGAGAGGGAGGCTGAGAGTGGGAAAGAAACTGGAAGAGGACAGAGCTAGGACAGCTGACCCAAATTGATCACAGAGATATTCTATACCATATGGCACTATCCTTAGCAATAAAATGGAAAGAGGAGGAAGAGGAGACATTTGTAATTATTGTCTTTTTATTCCCAAGTAACCATTTTTTTGTACTGAAATCTTGTTTTCCAGGAACTGGCTGAAAACCTACCTGCCAATGAGAAGTAGTGAATTAATTCCATTTTGCTCTACTTCTGCATACAGATTTTGCCTCACCTATTAATTGGTTTTATCTCAATCCACAAGTCTTCTCACCTGTTTTCTATTACCTTCCCATCCCATGGGAGAGGGGATTGAGCTGTGCGAGGGGCTGTGTGGGTTCTTGGTTGTTGACCATAGTCCTGTAAGACAGTAGGATAAATTTCATCTCAGGTAGCAGGATAATGTTTCAAAGAATTGTAGAAGAACTGGATTACAAACTACTGAATGCACTTATAAAGGTAAGAAGACAGGCTTCCTGAAGCTAGTCTGTTTTTTACAGGTAATAATAGAAGATATAAGAAGGTACAAGAAGTTTTCTTGCTTATGTTGTGAAACATGTAGGTTACAACACTATTCCCACAGCAGAGATAGTGACAATCATTCTGAGATTTCCCGTGGATGAAATTCTATCAAAGATAATGACAGACATTTAAGAAAAGAGAAGATGTAAAAATCCAGATAATTATGGGAATCCTTAAAAAAAAAAAAAAGAACCCGCCATTATAAAATATCTTTCAGTACTGTAATAGATAATTCTTGTTCTTTTCTACAATATTTATGTATGTCCTTGATTATATCTTATTTTCATTGGCTCTCAGGAGTTCTCCAGCATAACCATTCTGGACTTTTGCTCTAAAACTGCAACCAATAACATCCACTCTTAAGAAATATAGTTTATCACATCTTCTATGGATGAAAAACAAAACCAAACTTTTATATATAT
>NW_010134790.1:0-1569 GCF_000699245.1 Pterocles gutturalis
CCCGTTGCACGCCCGCGTCCCCTCGCACGGCCCGTCGCACGCCCGCGTCCCTTTGCACATTCATACGCTGTCGCACATTCTGTTGCACGTCCCTGTCCTGTTGCACGCTTGTGTCCTGGTGCACGTCTGTGTCCTCCTGCACATCTCGTTGCACGCCCATGTCCTGTTGCACGTCCCGTCGCAGCTCCTGTTGCACGCCCATGTCCCGTTGCACGCCCACATCCTGTTGCACGTCCCGTTGCAGCTCCTGTTGCACGCCCACGTCCCGTCGCACGTCCACATCCTGTCGCACGTCCCACTGCAGCTCCTGTTGCACGCCCACGTCCTGTTGCACGCCCACGTCCCACGGCACATCTCGTTGCACACTCACGCCCCGTTGCACGCCCGTGTCCCCTCGACCATCTCGTGGCATGCCCAAGTCTCATTGCACAAGTAGGTCCCGTTGCACGAATTGCTCCCGTTGCACCTCCTTGCACGCCCACCTGCCATTGCACACGTAGGTCCCGTTGCCCGTTGATCCCGTTGCACCCCCGTTGCACGTTGATCCCGTTGCACGCCCGTATCTCCTCACACGTATTGGCCCCGTTGCACATAGAACTCGTGTTGCACGTATCGCGCCTCTTGCACGCCCGCATCTCCTTGCACGCCCACGCCTTGTTGTTGCACGTATTGGTCCCGTTGCACATACAGGTCCCGTTGCACGCCCGTATCTCCTTGCACGCCCATGTCTCGTTGCACAGATCAGCCCCCTTGCACGTATCAGTCCCGTTGCACGCCCATAAATCTTTGCACATCCACATCGTCTTGCAAATATCGCTCCTGTTGCACGCCCACATCTTGTTGCACGTATCAGCCCCATTGCACATATCAGCCCCGTTGCACGCCCGTATCTCCTTGCACGTCCACGTTTTGTTGCACGTTATCAGTCCTATTGCACACTCCCGTTGCACGTATCAGCCCCATTGCACGCTCCCATTGCACAGATTGCTCCTGTTGCGCGTTATCAGTCCCGTTGCACACCTTGCTCCTGTTGCACGTCTCGCTCCCGTTGCACAGATCAGTCCCGTTGCACACTCCTGTTGCATGCTCTTGTTGCACATCTCCCGTTGCACAGATCAGTCCCGTTGCACGCTCCCGTTGCACATCTCGCTCCCATTGCATGTATCAGTCCCATTGCACACTCCCATTGCACAGATCAGTCCCATTGCACAGATCAGTCCCGTTGCACACTCCCTTTGCACAGATCAGTCCCGTTGCACGCTCCCATTGCACAGATCAGTCCCATTGCACGTATCAGTCCCATTGCACAGATCAGTCCCGTCGCACGCTCCCGTTGCACGTATCAGTCCCGTTGCACACTCCCGTTGCACAGATCAGTCCCGTTGCACACTCCCATTGCACGTATCAGTCCCGTTGCACACCTTGCTCCCGTTGCACACTCCCATTGCACGTATCAGTCCCGTTGCACACTCCCGTTGCACTGCACGCTCCCATTGCACAGATCAGTCCCGTTGCACGCTCCTGTTGCACACTCCCATTGCACAGATCAGTCCCATTGCACATATCAGT
>NW_010134790.1:1960-2192 GCF_000699245.1 Pterocles gutturalis
TCCAGTCCCGTCGCACAGATCGCTCCCGTCGCACGCCCCCGTCGCATGCCCCCGTTGCACGTATCGGTCCCATTGCACGCTCCCGTCGCACGTATCAGTCCCGTCGCACGCCCCCGTTGCACAGATCAGTCCCGTCGCACAGATCGCTCCCGTCGCACGCCCCCGTCGCATGCCCCCGTCGCATGTACCAGTCCCGTTGCACACTCCCGTTGCACGTATCAGTCCCGTCGCA
>NW_010134791.1:0-417 GCF_000699245.1 Pterocles gutturalis
CCCAGTTGCAAAATCTTGATTTCAACACACATTTAATCCTCAAAAGTACTAAGGAATTTGTAGAATTGACATAAGGATAAGATTTCAGGATTGAGCTTGCAGAAATGCAAAATACTATTATTATGACTTCAAAGTTATAGTCTGTATGCTTACCTGTTCTTCATTAAGGAGTGGCAATATTTCAGAAAATAACACTTTCAAAACCGAAATCTTACATTCGATATTGCACATTGATAGCCCATAAAATTCAGATATTTGCCTTAATAACCTTAACACCCTCCCCTATTAAGAAAGAGGAAAGAACACACTTTTCTGTCAGGGATGTTCCATATTAAAAGCAGAATTTAATAATTCTTCTCTCAATATTTACCTGAACATTACATGCTTGTCATTGGGTAAGTAATACTCTCTAATTTC
>NW_010134792.1:0-260 GCF_000699245.1 Pterocles gutturalis
CCGAGCACGCACAAGCAACAGGTATGTGACTGGTTACAAGCAGTTGGCCACGCGTCTACAATTTATTTCTGATTGGGGCAAGGGTGCTGGGCACGCGTAGTGGGGCGTAACTAGCTGGACCCTGTTCCGTTATCTTTGTTTACATTATCACTGCATTCCTCTTTAGTTACTTTTCAAGGACAGCTCACGATGGCTCTGAGGCTTTCATCGGCCTCAGAGCCTGCTTCATAGCCTGGATTGCTCACAACAATCAGGTCATG
>NW_010134792.1:763-1609 GCF_000699245.1 Pterocles gutturalis
AATGTCTGGCTGGTGGCCAGTCACTAGTGGTGTTCCCCAAGGGTCAATTTTAGGTACAATTTTCTTCAGTGTTTTTATCAATCACCTGAAAACAGGAGTTAAGTGCCCACTGAGTTAAGTGCCCACTAAGGTAAGTTTGCTGATGATAGAAAACTAGGAGGAACCATTAATTACCTTGAATGTAGAGAAGTCTTACAGATAGATCTTGATAGATTAGAGTGCTGGGCAATCGCCAACCACATGAAAATTAACAAGGACCGATGCTGGACTCTACAGCCGTGCAGAAAGGGATCTGGAGGTTTTGTTGAGTCAGTGTACCCTGGTGGCCAAAAGGGCCAATCATATCCTGGGGTGCACTAAGCACAGCATAGCTAACCAGTCAAAAGAAGGGACAGTACAACTGCACTCAGCATTGGTATAGTCTCACCTTGAGTATTGTGCACTGATTTCGGCTCTGTAACATAAAAATGATATAAAAATATTTGAATGTGTCCAAAGGAGGGCATAAAAGATGGTAAAAGGACTAGAGGGCATGAATTCTGAAAAATGGCTGAGGATACTACGTCTGTTTAGTCTAGAGAAGAAGAGACTGAGGGGTGACCTCATTGCTGTCTACATCTTCCTGATGAGGGGAAGTGAAGAGGGAGCTGATGATCTCTTCTATCTGGTATGTGGTGATAGGAAGTGGGGGAATGGCTTAAAGCTGTGTTAGGAGAAGTTCAGATTGGATATTAGGAAAAAGTTCTTCACTGAGAGGGTAGTTGCACATCAAAACAAGCTCCCTAGGTGTCCTGGGTTAAGCAGAGAGCTAACTTTTTAGCTAGCAAGAGGCTGTGGTTTGGATTT
>NW_010134793.1:0-375 GCF_000699245.1 Pterocles gutturalis
GGTACGGTGGTCCCTGGGGGTCACTGGGGGAGTTACAGGGGTCCCTGGGGCAACTGTGGGGGTCCCTGGGGGGGTTTTGGGGGTCCCTGGGAGGCTACAGGGGTCCCTGGGGGGGTTATTGGGGTCCCCAGGACAGCTGCTGACCCCCGTGTGCATTTTGGGGTGAAACGTGGCCCCTGCACCCCAAAAATGGAGCATTTTGGGACAAAACATGGCACAGCAGCCCAAAAAAAGAGAATTTTGGTGAAATATGTCAGCCCCAAAAATTGAGCGTTTGGGGGCAAAACCCAACCCCTGAACCCCAAAACTGGAGCAATTTTGGGCTGACACGTGCCCCCACACCCTAAAACCGCAACATTTTGGGGAGACACGTGC
>NW_010134794.1:0-1216 GCF_000699245.1 Pterocles gutturalis
TGTCCCCAAGGAAAACTGCGGTGATGGGAGGGTTTAATGTGTTTGTTGCAGCCTGTGAGGGTGTTTATGTGATGATGCTTGTATCAGTCTTATCAGTCTTTTCATTACAACTGTTAAAATGCTTAAGGAATTTTTCTTTGTTTGGAACTCCAGTGCTAAAACTGGGCTGATGTGGCTTTTAAGATGTCTGTGATACCAGTGTGTGGGTAACAATCTTTAAAGCAATTTATTTTGGGTTGTGTGAAAGAGGAACCGCTGTGGCTCAGTTTCCCAGTCAGCTGCGATGCTCGGTGAAGAATTACATCTTGTACCTGCCCTGAGACCTTTGTTGGAGACCAGTTCCTTCTGCTGTTAAATGATCCCTTCAGGAATGGCCCAAAATGTGCTGAGTGGACGTGGGCTATTCCTCAGGGACAGCAAGGTCACCTTGGTTTGTCATAGGCAAGGGGAAAGTGGAGTTTTCCAAAGAGCTCCCGCTGCCAGACCCCATGCTGGAGAGATTGCCCCCTCAGTGCTGGCACCTGGAGTGAGCTGTGGCCAGGGGCTGTCAGCCCCACGGAGAGGGGACAGAGGGGGCAGGAGGTTGTTTTGGGATGATCTGCACAAGAGCTGGGAGCACAGCTGCAAATCCTCTCTGAGGGTCTCCCAGAGGGTCTGTAGTTGCTCCCAGGAGCCTGATGTGCAGTAAGATTTCTGTGGGATTAATCAGCATCTTGTCTCTTTTTGCTTGTCTTGGTAAACCCTGTATGTGTTTCCTGAGGCTGGACAAGAGTGGAAAACCACTTTTTCAGGCTTGCAAACCACCACTGTTATCTGTGGAACAGCAAACATTGTGGGCTTTCTTTCCTCCCAAGCAGGATCCATCCCCCTGTAGTCGTTTGGCATTGCTGGTGACCCCCGGTTGCAAACACCATCCCGTGTCCTCTGCTCGGCTGCAGTTCATCTGCCTGCTGCTACAGAGTCCCTGTCGGGGCCAGGGGGACCTGGTCCTTCACAGAATCACAGAATCACAGAATTGGGGCCAGGGGGACCTGGTCCTTCCCTGTCCCCTTGGTGGTACTGTTTGTGTGGAGGGAGGACCAGCAGCAGGACACCCCCTCGATGTAACAGGAGGATGCTCTGGCATGGGTGGGTGAAACAGGAATTGGGGGAATTGAGCTGGTTGCTGCTCCTCATGGCGCACCAGCGTGTTTACCTTCCAGGGGCTGGAGGCTTT
>NW_010134794.1:1307-2161 GCF_000699245.1 Pterocles gutturalis
TGGGCCAGACACAGGACCCTTGTTGCGCAGAGTCAGCTCCCATGAATGATGCTGTTGTGCATGTCTCTGAGCTTCTCTTTTCCTCCCTCTTGCCCTCCTCCTGTGGAAGCTGGGGAATTCAGTGTTGGTGAAATCCCGCCTGCTGTACTCAGGCAGCTGGCGGCACCGGTTCCATCTGCCATTTTCTGTGTACCAGTTAGCTTTCCATTTTTCTGTTTGGAAGCGGGGATATTGAAGCCATCCTCCTCCTCCCAGCCGGAGCCAGCTGGCTCCCTTCACGTTGGTGCTGACCCTGTGCTGAGACGGGCGCTGGATCATCCCTGTGGCTGTCCGGGGTGGCCAGGGCTGGCTCTGGGGCCATGCTTCCCCCTCCTGATATCCCATGGTTGGGTCTGACCCCCTCCCAGGAGAGATGCGGTGGGGGTCCCAGTGAGCTGGGCTCAGGGTGGGTGAGCAAAGGCAGTTTCTGGGTGATCTGCACTGTAGAGGGGTCCTGACATGGGCAGGGGGGGAAGAGCAGGCAGCTCCTCTTCTGTTTGCTGTTGTCATGGCCTGGAGCAGGATGCCTGACACCAAATGGGGTTTATGGCCGTTCTCTATGTGTAACGCCCTGGTACTCCACATGGATCCATGTGGATCCGTGTTCTCTGCGAGGGCACAGACCCCCCTGCGCTGCCACAGCGAGACCCCCAGCAGGACCCATGGGTGGGTTTGCTATGTGTGGCTGTGTCGGGGGCCTGGGGCTCCCTGTGGAGTGTTACTGGGGGCCTGGGGGTCTGAAGGGCTGCGGTGGAAGTGGTGTGGGTGGGAGAAAAGCAAACAGCTGCTCTGCATTGGGTGGCCAGACAGAAGAA
>NW_010134794.1:2184-2781 GCF_000699245.1 Pterocles gutturalis
GGGCAGAAAGCACCAGCTGGACACTGCTGTGGCATGGGGTCGGACCTGGGTGAAGTGGTGCGTGTGAAAATGTTGTGGGCTGCTCCTGTTCTCCCTCTGCACGAGTGGAGAATTATGAAATATGAACAATACTTGCAATTAGCAGAGCAAGAGCACCCTGAGCGTGTGCTTGTGAATGAATTTTCCCCAGGACACCCACCTCCGGTTCGTGCCTTTCTGTGGTCAGTTTTTATTTATACACCTGAAAGAAAATTTTAACTTTTTTTTTTTCCTGTTTATTTTGGTTGTTGGAAAAGAAAAAGCGAAGGGGATGATGACCAAAAAAAAAATGACCAATGCGGGGCCGCTCAGGATGTGCTCACTGTGGGCGCGTGGGTTCTCCCTCCGCCGTGGGTGGTCAGCTGCAGCACAGAGACATTTCCCATGGATTCAGAGTGTTGGGTTTTGTTTTTTTTCCCTTCTTTGTTTGCTTGTTTTGACTTTTCCAGGTTGTATTTTCTGTCGCGTGGGGTGTTCTGTGTCGTGGCCAGCAGGGGGCGCCCTTCCCCGCGCCGCTGCCGTGGGAGGTCACGCGTGTGTGTGTCTGTCCCCGTCCCC
>NW_010134794.1:2836-4179 GCF_000699245.1 Pterocles gutturalis
GCTCCGAGAGCCTTTGCCGCCCCGTCCTGTCCGCCAGCCGCGCTGGGGGTGTCTTGGGGCGCACGCAGCTCCTCAGGTCCCATTTGCGGTCCCCTGTAGGGACCAAAGTTATTCCTTTGAGCCCGTTATCGGAGCTTTCCCAGGTCTAGCTCTGGGTGTCCTGAGCAGCCCGGTGGCCCCCACCCTCCCTGCTGGAAGGAGGAGGAGGCAGCTCCCCAGGCTACTCACCCTTCCTGACATTTTTTCCAAGCATTCACCCAGACCAAAAGGGCCTTTGTTGGATTTTTTCCTATCCCATCACAATGACGCCCTTTTGGCCACCCTGACCAGTCCCTCTCCCCTTGCTGGGTGGTTCCCCGGGGCTGGGCAGGGCCACCCCCAGCCCCCCGGCGTGCTCTGGCTGGCAGCCCCAGTTCCTCCCTGTCCTGAGTGCAGCGTGCTCCCGGCTGCTCTGTCCCTTGTCCCTCTGCTTGGCAGCTCCTCAGCTGTGCTGGCCGCTGGCAGTGTTAACCCCTTTGCTGGAGGGCCGGTGTGAGCACACGCGTGTGCACACATGCACAGCGGGTGCCCTGTGCAGGCGGCAGGGCGAGCCCGCGGGTGTTCCGCCATTCCTCGGCAATACGCTGGGAACTATTAATATCGCTGGGCGTGAATGCAGCCCATTGATGGGGGTGGCGTGGGGGGAGTGTGTGGTATGTGCAATTTCTGCTCCTCCCAGCATCAGCCCCTGCAGCGCAGCTTTCCCAGTGCAAACAGGACAAGTGTGGGTCCGCGTGGGACCCATGACTTCAGTCCTGTCCTCTGTGCCGCCTGTTTATAGCTCAGTGTCTCTAGGAGATTTCCTGCCTCTCTGCCCCCACGCCCTCCCCGTTCCCGCTTTGCAGGAGGAAATGAGTGGAAAATGCTTGAAATCCTCCTCCGGGCCAAGCGGTTTTTCCACTGGCCCGTCACCATGCCGCCAAGGCTGCCCGGGTGCTGGTGCCTGGCTCTGACCCACCGTGGTGCCGGACCAGGGGTGAGCCTGTGGCACGTGAAGCGTCATGAGCTCTGCCCGTACCAGCCATGCTCCCCGCGCTGGGGACAGTGCCACATCTTTCTGCATCTGCCCCTTTCCCACCCATGTGGCTGGAGTGAGATGTCCATCCTGCTGTCCCCTGGGGTGCTGGTTCGGCCATCAGCACCCCAAAGCCATTGTCTGCTTTCAGGGGTCTTGCTCCCCCTCCATCTCTCTCTGTCACCCTCCCCAGGAGCTGGGGATGCTGGTACTTCTGCGGGTGAAGGCTCAGGCCGGAGGGGGGCTTCCTGATCCCCTGCCCCCCCCTTCTGACAGCATGCCTGCCTGT
>NW_010134795.1:0-24071 GCF_000699245.1 Pterocles gutturalis
CCGCTGTTGTGCTGAAGGCGCGGTGTGGGCGTGTGCCGGTGTCCGTATGTGCCCGTGTCCGTGCCGCTTTGTGTCGCCCATCCGAGGCGGCTTGTGCTGCGTGTGGCGTTTCGCTTGTTAATGCCAACGGCGAGCGATCGCGGCGGTGTCTAACGCGGGCGGCAGGCGGATGCACCGGGAGGGCGGTCAGAAAAAACCCCCACGTAAGTAATTACCTACCGATGGTCAGCTGCCTTTCCTTCAATGAAGGGTGTAAGGAGGCGTGCGGGTGATTTGTGGACGGTGTTACTTTATTGCTGCCGGGGAATTCAATGGCTGCTGGGCTGGTTCTGTCAAATTCCTTCTATTCTTCCTTTGTTAGCGTTTTCCCTCAGAGTCCCCTGTTCGTTCAGCCCTGCTGAAAAGCAGGAGCTGTCAGAAAGATGACTTTGTTTCACACGATGCTTGTCCAGAGCAGCTCTGCTTTGTTTGAGCTCCCGTAAGCCATTTATCGTACAACTGCCATCTCGTTTCAATGAGCAATGAAATCTGCTGCTTTTCACGGCTGAAAGGCAGTGGCACACCGCTTCTGTTTCGCCTCCCTTCCTTCAGAACCGGAGCAGGTAAACTAGAGATAATATTATTCTGCATGGGAAATTTTCATCCTGCACGATTTCTTCGGTTAGAGTTTAGAAAATGTCTAATTTACTGGCAGAAATGGGAGTTACACAAATCTCTTCCACGTCCTTAAGAGATTTTTAATGAATGAAGGTTTGTTTTTTTGATTAGTTTTGCCTGTATTCCCACGAGTCAATTACAAATCTGCATCTCTGTAGTTGTAGTATGCAAAACGTTATTATGGCTCTGTTCTGTCACTTTAAGTGTAAAAATGCCCAGTTAAAACACAGTTCGAGGAGTAAATAGAGACCTGGAAACCACAACGGTGATTCCTGAAAATTTAATATGCCTGACAATAATGGTACTGAAAGTGATCTGCTCTGGGTGGATGGGGGATGGGGGCACGGAGAAAGGGAAGAGTAATTTGCAGCCACAGGCCTCATAACAGATACTCTGTCGATCACAGATATGTAGATCATGTAATTCGTTGTATTCCCGCACAGATTTTCCATACATACCCTAAGATGTGCCTAGCAATTAGATGAGAAGAGCTCTTTTCTTAGAATCTGAGCTGTTTAAGCCACCTGACAGCAGTAACATGTATCAGGTCTTATATTTTAACAAATTACAAATTATAAATTGGAGTCAGAACTGACTTTTATTTGGTATTTAGAAATGCACACTCATGAAATTCACATCACCTAAATAATTCTAATTGCACCTTGCATAGACAATTAAGTCTTTTAACTATATCAAAACATTAATCAGTGTGTATAAACGTTATTGTGAGTTTCTTCAACAAAGCCATTGATATCTTCTGATACAGGCAGTAATTAGCAGTTCTACATATCACTTACTTTACGTGGTTTGAATCCAGGTCAGGAATTAATCAAATTAACAAATCCAATTGTTCCTTGATTGTCTAGCAATTTATCAGATAAGAGGTTGCGTTTGGTTTTGAATATTCCATTCCCACAACGAGCTTGAATTTGACACTATGAAGTGTATTGAAACTTTATATGAAAGTGATTTGTATACTTATGTCACAGTGTGATAACTGCAAGAATTACCCAGAAATCTTTATTAATGAATATGGCAGGTGACAGAGATTGATGCTGGTTGTTATTGGGTCTTTTTTCTCCAATAGCAAAATGTATCTCAGAGCATTCTGTTCTCTAATTAAGAACCCTTTTCCAATACGCATTTGGGCAATCCTGCATATTAGAGAGAATTGCTTCACACTTATGAGCAGTTATTTTTTTTTCCTATATGCTGTGTAATGGGGTTTTTAAATGTGCACTGGTAGGAAACACAGTTGGTGGAAAGTATGAGTGCCTTGCTGTGTTCTGTGCTAAGACACTGACTTTTTTCTTTTTCTTTTTCTAAGCTTGTTTCTTATAGGTGATATTGGTCTGTTGTCTTGTGAGGTTATGCAGGTAGTAGCAGTGGTGAATTGTTAATCTATTAGGTTAATTTTTTTTATTTTTTTAACTTCCAGTTCATGCAAAGTTGAACAAAATAGATTTACTTTTAAAAGGGCGTGTTATTTTGTCAATAATATTTAATTTTAATTGCAGATACTAAAAAGCGCGTTTTTAGTTTCAGACTTCTAATTGCAGGAATAAGAGCTCTGAAGTTTTGTGGTTTGTTCTGCTTTGCCTCTTAGTCATTCTGAATGCTATTTTGCCAGGTACCTCAGTCACTGAGAATTGATCTATCTGTGTGAGTAATGTAGCTTAGGGTTATTTCAAAATATTCCTACTGTAGATGTGTCAAGTAAGCTCTTTTTAAATAAGAAATACATGGCATCATAAATGTTGACTGAAATGTGATCATGAGTTTATGAATATGAATATATTTGGTTGTTGTTTTACAATGAAGTCTAACATGAACGGAATTTTTATATAGACAGAGTAAACTTAAATGACTGTTTTTTTACTTTTTTTCCTCACAAGCCAAGAGAAGAAAAATAGTTTTTTCCATATTCTGAATTATTCATATTTGAAAATCGCTGACTCTGATTATTAGGAATTATTTTATTTTTTTTTTTCCTCACACAAAATCAGTGCAGAGTCTTTATTCTGTAAAGGCCCAAATAAGAGAGTTATAGCAAAGATGGATAAGCCTACTACTGGCATGTTAGAAAAGCACAGTCATTTTCTTTGGAGTCAACAGACTCAGGGCAATGCAGTTGCTTAATAGCTTCCATCAGTATGTTGATCCATCAGTAAATGTTGAGATGCTCTGAACACCTATATGTTGTCTTTGATCCAATGTATCTGGTTAAGACTTAATAAAGTTGTCAGAAGTACATGTTAGAATTAAATTCATTGGGTTTGAATAATGTGATGGAAAGCAACCTAAAGTTACAGTGTTGGCTTTTGTTATATTAGTGCTTCCACTGAAGGGGCAAAATGCTATTTGTTTATCTATTATTTAAATCAGTTAGTGATGGATAAAAAGTGTGTTCATTTTCATGGAGACTCTGTGAGTTCTGTCTTTAGGAAACAAGGAGTTGTCGTGTAGATCTTGCACTTATTGTTTCCCATCACTTCCTGAAGGGACTCTCATTCCGTTTGATGGTCTGCACTGCACATCACACCAGCTCTTTGTTTAAGAACTGAAATATATTTTGTCAGAAGTGTATAGCATTTACCCGTACTTTACGTTCAGCATTTACACTTATACTGATGAAGTCTTACAAATAAATAAAATTGACTTGTAATAAATATTTTTAAATTAACACTGTTGAAGAGCCAGTGTGTGACATGGGTGGAATCACAGTGTTTTGTTAATTAAGTTTAGGGGGAAGAAAAATGGAAAGATCTTACTGCATATTATCCTGGGTAAATGTCTTATGCCCCAGTTGCGCAACACATTAAGGGATGATTCAGATGCTACTATAAATGTATAAAGTGCATCAATATATTTTTAAACATGGTTCAGTTTCTCCTTTGTATATGTATAGTGTATGCAAATTAAAGAAATACAAGTTTCATGCCTCTAACAAGGCCATTTAAGAAAATACTGTCATATTCATGGGACTGAGTGATACAGTTAAGTAAGGATAGTTATGACTTTTCTGCTGACTACTTTCATTTGTGATAACCAACACAGACAGTAAAATCAGTTAAGTCAAATCCCAAAGATGGTTCAAAATGGTTAGGCTTATAATTTTAGTGATAACACATATGCAAACTTCATTTTCTTCACATTTATTACCTTAAGAAAACCAATATGAAAATGATCCAAATAAGTAAAATCTTTCCTCACAATGTAGTGTTCAAGTGTGTGAAATGCTGGGCATGTTGCTGACCTGCTTGAGCATCTTTTTCATTACTCAGCAAGTTTTGAAAGTCAGCAGTCTGACTTGGGCAGCTTCACAAAGCAGCTCAATATTGAGTGATTTGTGGTGAGGCTTCTGTAGAAGGATGCCACCCATAAGGGATTGTGTTTATTGTGAAGTTGGATTGTGGAGGGAGTGTGATGAAAAGAATTAAAGTGAACTGAACCATACAAGACACTGTCTTTCATGTTGCTCTTCAAATAAAGTTGATTTTCTTCAAAGTAACATGCTGTCTTTCTCTGTGGCCTTTAATAAAGCCACATTTGAAACTCTTTAACCCAGAAGAAGGAAAAAATAAAGGTACAATTACAGTGATCTGTGGAACGGTTTGGCCCAGAAGAGAAAAATATTAGTAGAAACCCATGTGAATCTGTAGTATCTGTGGGTATTTGTTGGCACACACATGATATAGTTGGGTTGAGTGGCATCATCTTACAACAAAATTGAACTGTTTTCCCCATTGCAAAACCTCTTTTCTGTTGCTGACAATTTTGCCAAGTTTTAACCATGTGGGCTGTAGTTCATCACGTGTTTTTATGACTCAGGCTAATTTTTGTTTTAATTCAGCCAAATGATTAATTAAGAATTAGTTTTGTCTTGTAAAAAAAAAAAATAATCCCAAGACCTTTTGGAAACATGGCATTGTCATTCTGTTTTGAATCTTGGTTCCAGATCCTGCTAAGGAGGTGTCCTGTTGTCAGAGATCTGCATTTTTACAGTCTTAATGAAAGCCTGCCCAAAGTCTTATGTCTTCAGAATATTGTAGTTTATACCCATTAATTTGTGAAACCTTCAGCAAAAAAGTGAGAGGTTACATGTTTATTCAACACCTAGTCCTACAGAGTATTTTCAATGGTGATCTCAGTGGTGCTTGCTATATCTGCAGTTGACATCTAATTGGAGAGGGACTGTTAATGTACTGGAGGTGGAACTGAAATTAAGTTACTCAATGGGACAAAGATAGTGTAGTTATCAGCTGTATAGGAAGGGACTGTCTGGTAACTCTTTAGAAAAGAGCTGTGGATTATGATGGATTACTTGAGGAGTAGCTGCAGTAAACATCATATTGTGATGTACAGGTACAACACCAGCACAGAAGACATGAGAAGTGTCTTCCACTCCATGCAATAGTCCTCAGATGTAACACCATATCCAGATGGGCTACACACTTCAAGAAAGATGTGGATTAATTAGAGAGAATCCAGAGATGAGGAATGAAAATAAGGAAAGATTTAGAAAATATGGCCTGTGAAGGAAGGTTGAAAGTTCTGGAGTTGTTCCAGCTACAGTGAGAGGAGAGTGGCAGGGTAAACGAGACATGATAGCTTTCAAATGTCACAAACCTGTTGTGAAGCAATGTTCTCCATGCCTGTGCTGAACCAGATGGTACATAATGTGTTCAGCATTAATGAAATAGAAGCAATGGAACAGATCATTGAATTGGGATTTTCAGGATTTTAGCATAATTAAAAGTTGTTTGAATATTAGTCAGGAACAACATAAATATAGTTGAATTCTTTCTGGAGTACTGTGGTGGAATAGATTACTCTTTGAGGTCTCTTCTAGCCTTATGAATCCTCAGCATCTGTGCTTCCTGGTGCTGACCAGATTGCACCTTGCCCCGTCAAAAATGCCATGGCTGTCAGGTTTGCCTGGATATGACGTCTCCAAAGTGAGCAGGTATGTGAGCAGGGAGGTTCAGAACTTTCCCTGTACTCTTGCTTAGGACCAAATCTGACATCCACTCCTCTCTTCTTTCACAGTGGTTCCTCTGCTGGTGGTTGGGCAGAAAGTGTGAGGGACCAAAGGGCCAGGTGGCTTTGAGAGAAACCTGAGATCCAAGTGACACAGGGAAGAGGAAGACTGGAGAACATGGGTACAGATTTCACAAGAAGCTGGGCTATGTGATGAGTAGGATAGTACATGAACAAGAATGTAAAGGGGAGATAAGACTTTGGGGCAAATGACTAGGACTTGGTAAGGAGTAGGATATCGAGTAGGCTAGTAGGTGGGAAGTCAGGTTGCTGGCAGAGACTTCCAGTATACCAGAAGCCTTGACAAGTGCAAACTGGCATTGTGAAAGTAAGAAGACAACAAAAAGCCAAGGGGTATGAAATCACATGACTGGGAAAGTCACATTGGAGAATATGGGACAGAAGTAATTACAAGTTGGAGGAAAATGGCAAAGAGTCTTACTTCTGAAGATTATATGGTCTTCTAAACCTTAGCTGAAAGCCCACGGTTGTGTTTTAGCATTCGTGCTCTGGGAGATCCATCATAAGGGATTTCTTGGTCCTTTCAAGTGGAGAATGACCACGTGTTACTGCAATCAGCTGTTCTGTTATCTCTGGGATAACAGCACTGGGGATGTAAAGACCACACTGCACCATGCTGCTTCTCGTTAGGCTTGCAAAATAAAAGGTGAAAAAGAAGGATTTAATTTTTTTTTTTTTTTTTTTTGGAAAAAGGGGATTACCAAGTTTGCAAGTAAAAGAAAGGAAGTGCCAGACATAAAGTTCCCTTGTAAGTATTTGGCCTCTTTGCATGTATTTATTTTAATTCAATCTTTAATTATATTACTGAATTTTCTTTGGCTCACATAACCCAAGTTTTACTGAGCATACAGTGGATCCGCCCTCAGTGTGAATCACGGCTATGTACTGAAGGAAGCTGTGGTCTCTGGCATCTGTGGCATTTGTTGTGGAAGTGGGAAGATATCTGGAGAAATTGAGGCAGAAGGTGGCTTAATTAAAACATTTTTCATGCACTCAAATGAAAAGCTTAACTAAAGACACCACATACTAATTTAGGCTTCCTCTTGCAATTCTGACTTTTTAAAAATATTTGGGGTTTTGCTTCACTGGATAATAGTGAAGTACATAAAAAATCAAGTCCTAATTCCCACCTAGCCAGGTGTGAAGCACTAGTACCTCCCCAACCCTTGCAAATGATGTGAAAAGGAGCTGCCTCTAATTGCAAGAAGATCAAAAGATAAGAGCTTTTGCTTCCCATTTCTGCTTCTAGGGGCAAATAAGGCACTTTTTTCATAATTTTCTTGAGGAGAAATCTTGTACTGGGACTTCACAGAGCTGTCAGAGTACATAAGTTGCTAAGAAAAAAAACTAGGCTGATTTTTCTTGTTCTTTTGGGATCCTGTTCCAAGCTTGGTAGCTATTTTGCAGTAGCTTACGCTGGCCCATCTGGGGGCTATAATGATGAATGGTGCCATACTGCTCCCGGTCAGAATCTTTGGCAGTCATTGCTTCATCCACTGCCTGTCTCTGGAGGAAGGACAGGCCCCCTCAGCTTGTCTGTGTGGGTTTTGATGCTCTTCCCAACCACCCTGTTCCAACATCCCATGTTGAGAGTACAACGGTGGGTTGTACTAAACAACAGTGTTTTTTCTGGCAAATAGATTAATCTTTCAACCACCCACACAGCCTGCTGAATGCTGTCACGAGTTACTGGGGTCTGGTATCCTTATACCAACACCTGATATGTGACAAACTGCATGCATTGGGTGCTTGTGTTTCCTCAAATAAGATGGGGAAAAATAAAAGGTAAGCTCCGGAGCACATAAACCTTTCTTCAGATGTGAAACAAAGGCCTGTTTGGCGTGGGGTTGCATCCTCTCGGACACCTGCCTGCTGGAACACACTTTCCAGCAATTAAAAGATGGTTTCCCTCTGCCTTAGCTCCCCATTTCTGGCACTCTTCAGGAGCCTTTCCAACCAAAGGCTGCATCAGTAAGAGGCAGCTGCGCTGTAAGCCAGGAGGGTCACTGAAGGGATTTTTTTCTCAGCCCAGGTGTTTTTGTGGAACTATTTTATCTTGTCAGAGCGAAAGAGAAGATAAAGACCCATTTATGACTCTGACAGGATGCCAGATGCTTTTGTTTGTCAAACAGAACAGTGACAGTGGCATTAGCTGCTAGACCACATTTTGCATCATTTTATCTGCAGCCTGCTTATTTACAAATTGTTGCTTGGCTGATTTGAGAAATCACCTTCAATTTGTTGTAGTCTGGACTCAAAACCATTACAGGGTAATGCCGTTTCAGCCCTTTGTGGCTCTCAGATTCTCTTCCAGGGAGGAGAGACAGTAGTCATCCATTTTCAGGTGCGTGGGATAGCTCTTCATCCTTACAGCAGTGACTGATTAGCAAAGGGCAGTTCTGGGCAGGAACAGAGCTTCTGCAGCTCAGTCTCTGTAGCTGTCGTTCTTTGGCTGTCACACTGAACATAAGGAACATCTGATCTAATGGTGTACTGCAAGCTGGGCTTTGCAAGTATTGTGCGAGATTTGATGATTGGCAGGTGACCACGCGATAGGTCCACTGAGGACTGGAGGTCATACTCTGCTTACTCTACTTGGTTTACCCTTGGTGTTTTGTCAGCACTGAACAAGACAGGAGTCTATGCTTGTGTGAACATGACTGCATACTGCATAACCTTGCAATATATACAAATTAGCAAGTGTCATGTTTGGCTTTGTACTGTCATGACTTGGAAAGACTTGTGGTGGCAGGGGTGATCAGAATTTTACGATCAGATTTGAAATTTTTTTTTGATTAAGGGAAATCCCATCCAATATTTTGGTGGGAATGCCTCTTTATCCCTCACCTCATTTCTTCTTTTGTCAAGAAATTATTGAGGCTTGGTATCTGTTCATCCAGCATCAGATCATCAAACAGGAATTTTTGTCTCTCAGGCCCTGCGTGGTCCAGCAGACAGTCTCAATCACTTCAAGCCAATGGACCATGAGGAGGACAGCATTTTAAGAACTGCGTTTTGGAACTGAGATTTAAAGTTGGTCTTGTTTTCTATAGAGACACAGAGGGATAAGGAGTGTGCTGCCCATGGGTAATGCTGAGGTCAAAAAGGTTTTTTTAGTGAAGAGTTTTTTTACGTAGGTACACCGTGTATGTGAGCATGCTTGTAAGACTGCACACCTTGAAGAAACTCCAGCTGTTGTTAAGTGACTTTCCTTTCCATCTCCATGGATTTTCTGTGTGCCTCTATATCATTTAATCTAACCTGTTCACATGAGGCCCTAAATTCTGTGTTCTTCAGCTTGTAAATGTCTCAGTTAGGAGTTTTAACTGATTATAATTAATTTTAATTAAATCCAGTTAATAGAATTGCTTAGCATTATAACTGACTGCAGTTGATAGGTGTGTTTTAAATGTGTCAATAACCACACAGCATTAAGTAGTCTCAAAAAAGCAGCACAGATATTTTAAATTGGACACCCAAAATTAGATTTTTACCATAATTTCATGTGTGGCTTTTACTTCTGACAAATAGGATGAAAACATCCTCCTTTGTCCCAGGGTGCTTTGCAGTGTTGACTCTTCCTATTGAGATTTGTTTGTCCTAGTGACCAGTCTGTCACTCTGGCCACTTTTGACCTTTGGGAATCCTTGGCTCTCTGAGGTTTATACTTTCTGGTGTTGCTACTCACTTGTGGCAGAGGGCACAACTGACCACAGGTGTCTAATCCCACTTCTCCGGGGGACCAGACTCCCTCAGTATGGTCCAGTCACATAACTGAGTTTTATATTGAATTTGGCACACACATTTATTTTTGCAGAACTTTATTGCATGTAGCAAGCGTAACAGTATCCTGTAGTGCACAACAGAGTCCAAGTGTCCGGCAGCAAACCCACAAAACCCCGAGCAATGACTCTCCATTATGTATATGCAATCAGTTCTTCACATGGACTCTCCTGTTGATTATGATCTTCTATTGTGTAACTCTTAGAAATTTAAATTCATTATTTTTGTCATATGTAAACTACTAAAGCAAGTTCTCCCCGTGAGTAGCTCCATTAAGTCTCTTCATGTTATGTAGCTGTTAGAAGGTGTCGTTCTTAAGCTTGCCCCTACTTCATCTGCACAGCTATAATTAACATAATTTTATATATTTTCTATATAGACAAAGATACGTTCTATAATTTATAATTATTTATATCCTGTAGATCTGCATCTAGATGTGCACAGCTAGGGCCTACGTGAAGCATACTGATGATACAATACTGACTGCACTAGAAAGGTTTGTGAGGAAATGAGTAATTTGGTCTTCAGAGCAGAGCATGACTACTGCGTGGCAAATCAAGCCTTTGTTTCTAAACAAGAAGAAAAATGTTGCCTAACTGCCCATTAAGTCAGCTTCAGTTTTTCTGTTCTCTAACCTGTTAGAACTCCTCTCTTGAATAATAATGATTTTAAGTAGTGTTTTGGGTGCAATATTATGTGTGTTTGTGTATCACTGGATAGATTTGTGCAGCATTTTGCTTTTTTTGGTCAATCTGAGGCTGTCAAGTAGATGTCTCTGCAAGTGTGAGTTTTCAGGTGCAGTTAATGACATTTGTAGGTCTGTGCATTGTTGGTACCAGTCAGCAGAAAAGAGGCAGTTTGGGCTTTTTATTCAAACCATCTTTTTAAGTTGTAGAAAAAAATTCTTGTTACAATAAGTTAATCAAATGTCAATAATTAAGCTATCAACTTTCAGTAATTTATAAGATTAATAATATAATGATAACTATTTAGTGGTGTTACATAGCAAGTGATAAGCCAAACTGATTAGAATTATGTAGTGGCTAATGTGAGATGGGCAAAGAAATAACTAGCATGAGACTTCGTAGGAAGGTAAGAGGCTGAAGATGTTAATTTCTTTGAGAACTTATTTATATATATTTTATTTATATCCTCTCGGTATATGGGGATGGGAAGCAGTCCTCTGTTTCAACAAAAACGTGATGAATAAAAAGCTCAGTGATTGTTTTCAGGCTTTTTGTTGGGTGACCTAAATCAGAAAAATAGAGAGTGATTACACCGTGCGCTGGCACCGTGTAATCTTCTGGAGTTGGTAACTGGAGAAAGTGAGCTCTTTTCTTCTTTCGCTGTTCAAACCTTGTCCTCCAAAAACATTCCAGTGATGTTTACCTTTGATATTTACCAGAGATCCCCGTGAAGTGGGAAGCAGATACAGATGGCTGCAAACAACTGCAGGTATCTAGTAGTCCGCCCTTGACTTTTGATGAATTATTGTCCTTTTAGAGCAGCAATGGATTCACACCAATATGCTGAAATAGCTACATGTTGAATCCAGAGGTTAAGTGGCTACATTTCCTGGTGTGGGTTTTGGGATTTCAGTGGAGGAATTAATGTCTTATGGCAAATTTGAGCTTCAGGAAAGCAAAACACTACTGTCATGCACTGCCAGTGACGTTGCCAGCAAGGATGTTCAAGTCATACGAATTTTGCAGAACACTATTAAACTTAAGAGTATAAGAAGTTTACTTACACTAACCAGGTCCTTACTTATTTTAGCATCACTTTCCAGCTTCCATTTTGACACTTTCATCCTTTCCTAAAGAAATTTGAATGTCTAATAAGCAGTGTAATGATTATGTCTTTGTAATTACTTCTGATTCATTATTTCTTAGTGACTTTTGCACAAATCCCCTGTCAGAGCTGATACTGGTGTCAAGTATATACAGATAGGAGTGATGGTGGCAGCAACTGTGACCTTTAGTTTAACTCCTTGTCAGGTGCCTGAAGAACCTGGTTAGAAGGGCACTTTGCACTTGGCTAGAGATCTGGTTGTTTATATATTTTGTTAGGCTTTTTAATCTTTTATCAAGATCTGGAAGTCTGCTGGATCAGTTATGTTAAAATAATGCCAAAAGTAAATAATTTAAGTTGCAGTAGGTTTAAAAAATAGGGAGGACAACCTGACTGGGCAAGATGACGTGAAAGAAGGAAGCTATAAATTTGGGATGTTCTGTCTGCTCCTTCCTCCTTCCCATGGAGGGGGAAGCACGTGGGCTTCTCAGGCAGTTGAAAGTCACATGGATTTGGTGTGTGTCGTCAGGCTGTGGAGAAAGCCATGCGGGCACAGAGGCTGGGCTTTTAAAGCAGCAGTTTGCCCCTTTAGGTGATTCGCAAGATTGACTCTCAGTCTGCAATGCTGAACCTGGATCCCACTGATAACTGTACCTTTATTTTACACACAGGCAAACTGCATGCAGGTAGCAATAAATTACATGACAGCTTCCTTACTTAAATGGCAAAAATTCTGATATAAGGTCTGGGATACCTTTCTGTCCTTGCGTAGATCCCCGGGTCCTGGCACAGGCGTCTGCTTGTCCAGCTCCCTGATACGCTGTCTGATACAAAAGCAGTAAAGCCCTGCTGAGCACAAGGGAAAGCCACTGCTGGCATGGCTCCACCGGTCAGTGGGTTTTATACTCCCTGTAAAATGCTCTGTTAAGTTTATAAAAGATTAAAAAGAGAAGCAGTGCTGTGGTGCACATACATTTGCTCTCTTGTCAGCCACATATGTTGTCTCCACCTGCCTGAACCTGGTACTTTCCCTCTTTCTCTGAGTTGTTGCTATTCTTGTAACTTGTGCCTAATGTTTTTTGTTTTGTTTTGTTTTGTTTTGTTTGGTTTTTTTTTTCTGATGAGGGAATGCCTAAGATTTTGATAACATGCAATACATACTGCCTCATTCTTTCTACAATTTACTACAATCTAGCCTTCATGGAGTTTTCTCAAAAAATAATTGGTGTTCATGTTTTTATTTTATCTTCTACAAGCTGTGCTAATATTTTGCATCTTCCCTGGGACTCCAGTTTCACAATTTTCAACATTACTAATATTTTTTTATTTAGTGACAGACAAATAACAGTCCATATTCCTTATTTTCTAAACATTTAAAGAACTAATGTTCCTCAACAGTCATTGATTCTGCCATACAAACTTGTTCATTAGTATTTTGCACTGTTGATATGTACATCTGTTCTGTGCCTAGGGAGATGGGTTGATTTAAAGCAAGATATTCTTTCTAATGGAGAAAACACTGGGACTGACACTGTGAAACTGGGGTCCTTTCCAGTGCTTTAGAATGTAAATAACCACTGCACCTCACAGCAGCCTTCACAGTAACATCTGTTTACAACGTGGATACTTCTTTCTTTTTGCATAAGGCACATCTAAAGGGGGAATTGCAAAACTGGTTTATGGTGCGAAATGTTTTCACTGTATAGGTTATTTCTCCTTTTTCTTCATATGAAAACACTTTGGAAGGCAGTGTAATAAAACATATTTCGTACCTAAGGCAAATCTAACTCTCATTGATTATCTGCCTAGTGCCTGTATTTTTGCTCAGCTATTACTTAATATATTAATACCATACTTAATACACTGGTACCATGGCTTTTTAATATTATAACAAGAAATGGTTTGTAGGTTAATACATGCTACAGTGATTTGATGTTTCTAACTCTGGTACGTTATATCGGATAACAGTTTACCAGAGATGAATATTTTGCTTTAGGGAAAATAATTTTCCTCTATAAATTCTAATGTCTGCTAGGGAAACATTAGAATAGAGAATATTCTATGTATAGAATATATATAGAAAATAATAGAGAATAGAGAGAATAATATTTTTTTCTCTATAAATTCTAATGTCTGTTAACGGGATACTAACTTTGCATTTTAATATCTCATGTACTATGACAGATCTTCTACTCATAAAGCCATTTACAAATAGTCCTTGACGCACTGTTTTCATATCTGAAGGACATGAAGGGCATTTGCCAGTCAATGCAGGTGATTTAAGATAGCAGCCTGGCTTTAGGAGTCTCAGATAATTGTCAGGATAATGTGTAACAGACCTGTCCACCAAAGGCACTAGTCAGCATTGCTTTCTGTGAGTAGTTTCCTGATCACCTAAATTATTACTGTGTCTTGTAAAATAAATAAATATACATTTACACCTGTTTATGTGTTTCTGTTTCTCAAAGATTTTTTCTTTTGTAAAATATGGAAACATTTTCTGCCAAGGCTCACAAATTTCATTCAAAAGTCAAGTAGACTGTACCTACTCAGATTCTCCCTCCTTTTTCCCAAAAGTAACAGATGGTTTTTTCCTCTGTGCTTCTTCCTACATCTGTGTCTGTTTTTAACGATGAACAGTTGAATACATCATTACTGTCATCATGCAAAATAAGAAACAATACATTAATATTTTCCCTAGCAATACAAAGGAGAATTTCATCGCTAGTGAGGTGGAGATGATAATGAAACCTTTCAGATTACTTGCAGTTTCCTGCAGGCAAATGTGAACTTTGGCTGGTCTCCAAGTTAGCAGGACACCAAAAAACAAGCTCCAGTCCAAAAATCGCTTGGCTCCTTCAGTCTTCCTGAGGATTGGATTTATGGGCACTGTGCTGACAGGGGCATGCATTTCTGGGTTCATGGTTGGCTGGCCCTGTGCACTTCCTGCTTGTGGGTGACTGATCTTAAATGCTACATAGACATTTTTGGGTAGCACTCTGCTAATTGTCTGAAGCATTGGATCCATTAAAAAACTTGAGCAGGTAGAGGGATTGGGAGCCGTGTTGTTCACACTGCCCTATTAAAACACTTATCTAAGACCTTTGTTCTGCAGAGCAAATGCAGCAAATGAAACAGGCTGACCTGATCTATCCAAAAAAGAGAACCTTTCTCCATTTATTCGATGGCAGGGCAGGTGGTCTGAGGCAGTGTGAGGGCTCTCCAGCCCCCTGCTCACACTCTCTCTCTCGTTTGCACATCCCCTGTGAGTCGTTGGAAGTAGCCTTTTGATGTTTGTATTCAGGCTGATACCCACTGCAAAGTGGCCGTCCTTCTTCTTGAGTGGAAATTTTACCCCAGGAACAGCCATTTAATTCTGGGAGTGTAAGTATGTATGTCCTTTTTATAACTAACCTCCTCTGTACTGAAAGCATTGGGCATTTCATCGACACAGGGGTCTGGTCACACTGTGTGCCTGAACTGCAGCACACATCATCACTGAAAACTTCGACTCTAGGTTTTGTGTTTGTAAGGCAGAGCTCTGCTCTCACTGAACTGGGAGATCTCCCATTGGTAAGAGCTGGTCATTCAGGTACTGGAGAAAGGAAGAGTAATCCTGGAGGTTGTTGACATCTGGCGTCAAGGAGAGAGTTTTCCAGTGCATTAGAAAATACAAAATTGTACCGAACTTTATTATATATTAACAGAAGAGCTAGAGTCCTCCTGTGCTTGTGTGTGTGCATAAAGAGCTATTTTCTAAATATTACTGTTTTACTTTCTTTGTTATTGTTAATGTAACCAGGAAGAATATTGAGATATTTAATGCTTAAACATAAATCTTCTGATAGCTATGGACTCCCTGAAAAAGCCAAATTCCCATAAAGAAAGGGAAAAGTGAAATGGTTATCACATGAAATAGGTCTGCTGTCAGGCAAGAGTCATATTTTTTTTCTACAACTACTAATTGCTGAAGCGCTCTAAAGAATAATGCTCACTCAGATTTACCTTCCCCTACTTTAGAAAAAGGCTTTTGGAAAAATCAGTGACAGTTTGATCTGAGGAGATATTTTAAAGCTGATTTAATTGAAAGGTATAATGAATATTTTTTTACTTCTGTTTTAGCTCAGCTTATTGAAGTTGTTTTGTAACTGATCTAGGTTATACCAAAATTAAAGTCCATACACCATTTATTACATTTTTCCTTTTCATGCAGACAAAGATTATCTGTATGTAAATTCAAGAAAAGCAATGCAAGTGACTTAATGACCAATGTTGAGTGGCAAATGACTCGGAACATTAAATTGACAAATGAAGAATACCAGGTTGGCTGTGACCAAAGACTGACAAATTCAGAACTGTGGGTTAGAGTCAAATGCCTTTTGTGTAGTTTTGGCTTTCATGCACTTGTGTAACTTTAGGCTATGCAGTTAACCACTGAGTTCTTCTCCTTGATTAGCTGTGAAAATACATGCAGCAATTTCTGTACTACTTCATCTGGTAACTCAACAGTTTGATCACATTCTTTAATGCCTTTGTGCTTCTAGACCAAAGTGACATGCTGGTGGTGTATAACTGGAGTCCACAGGAACAAATTTCTCTTGAAGACATACATAAAAGCAGAGTGGATCCTGAAGACATTCTTGCATCTTGGGTTATATGTTTGTATATTCCTGTGCACGCATGTGTTTAATATGCATGACAGATTTGTTCTGATTGTGTCCAAAACTACCAGCACAGCCACTAATAACAATGATACTGGAACCACATTGTGCTGGGCCAGGAAAACACGAGTTTCTCTCATCAGTATGGAAGATAATGAAGCTTGATTGAGATATGAATTCTGTGTTTGTAGATTAAGAGGGTTCTGATCATTGCTAGGACTTGCAAGAAGTGATGTCTTCTTTTTGACAGTCCAAAACACATGTTAAATTTACTATCTAAAATAAATAAGAGGTCACAGGGATATGCCTGGGAGCAAGAAGTCAGTTTCAGTTATGCTGACCTCAAGCTGACTTTGACTCTATGAAGAGCAAACAGAAAAAGAGCCAACTCTGGAGAAACTGTTCTCCTACCCTGCTGAAGGATTCACGAGTTGGGTAAACAAATCTAGAAAAAGGCAGAAAACTTGGAGCACCAGCTTTGGGTCTTAAACTCCAAAGAGCATTGGAATTTGTGAAAACTGATCCCAAGTTCACTTATTTATTAATTTCCATGTGGGAACAGCCATGCCCTCTTTGTATCTTCATAAGAAGCCTGATACTGTTTCCTGCCTATACAATATTCTGTCCTACCTTAAGGGTCAGCGAATCTCTGCCTTGGTTTCTTAACAGTAATAACAGTTATTTATTTATTTCTTCACTCAAGAATTTCCACTAACTGGAAGACGAATTCAAACGTCTGTGCTTTAGCTTAATCTCTGAAGATGTCTTTCTGCTCTGACAGGGATTGCAATGCTGCCCAGGACTTCAGTGGAGCAACATCGCTGCCTAGTATAAAGAGAAACTTCTTGCAGGCATGATGCATCTAGTGTTGCTGGACTCCTTTTTGCTTTTTAATGCCTGAGACAACCTTCTAATATATGTAATGAATGAGATAAATGTATGAAAATAAAATGGTGCAGTATGACAAACAAGCAGAGTCAGGTGCCTGTTGCAAACGAACGGTGGGAAGAATCAGCAGACTTTGTAACTTGCATCATAAGCTGCTACCAGTTTTATATGACATTTTTTGTGCTTAAGTGATTTGCCATGCACATTACAGATTAGATGTGACAAAATACAAAATTTGATAGTGAATGTGTCACTCGTCTCCCAAAGGTAGGCTTGCTGTCAAGCAGCTCCAGTTTGCTGTGTGTGTTTTCCATCCATAGTGATCATTTCAAGTTGTCTGTTTGCAAATGAAGTTGACAATATATAATGTCAGAAACAAATTTTGGTGTTGAAAGTGGCTATTGTGCTACACTAGACAACAGCATAAGTCAAGTCACTCTGGGGCAGAAGACTGTGCGCTGTAGGACAAGCTAGAACCTAAATAAATCTATTTAGTCATCCCAAAGAAAAAGTCATTATGCCCTTTATATGGACTGTGGCCATACAGTACAAGCATCAAATATGTATGATAGAAAAATGACTGTTCTTCTCTTGGTGTGCAATTAGGTTGTGCAAACCTTGTGTTTCCCTAAGCTTAATCAACAATTTACCAATATTGCCAGTTTTCTGTTGAGATAAACATGAGATTATTTTCATCAATTATTTTTAAAATATTACATTCAGGTGCAGATTAATAGGCTGAAATGGCTATTCTCCCACAAAAGAACTTTTATAAGAGGAAGCATGCTGTCTATTTTGTAGAGGATATGGTATCTCAGAGTTCAATTGACAATGTTTGCTCATGTGACAGAGAAAAGGGAATGTCCTCATGTTAGCGTTGATATCTGCATAATTATTTTCATCTAGGTATCTGAAGTAATTTATCATTAACCAGGTACTTCAGAGATAAATATAGCAGAGCTTTTTGCAGTCTTGATTGCAGCATGGTTAGTGTGAGTAGTGGTAGTCATGTTTTAAGAGTAGGATGAGGATGGGACTAAGAAAAGAAAATTGCTTCTGTCCTTGATTGCCAAGCTACCAACCTTCAGTAGGGACACAGGAAGGCAATACCTATTTTGCAAATCAAATATCTGTGAAGTATTATGCTAGCAGTAACATGCTTCAGCATACGTGGAAGTTCCTATCTTTTAAAAAGTTGTTTAATGGAGCCACATAGTGTTATAGCACTATTGTAGGGCTGAAATTGTAGTCTGTCTTTTTGAATTCCTTTCACCATACCTGCATTAAGAGAGAGTATTACACATGATGGAATGGACTAGACCTATAACATTGTTGTTAGTAAAATTTTAAGACCAATTTCTAATCTAATCTTCTTAAAACCAAAATATTGATGTCACAACTTTTATGTGCAGTGAAACTCATAAAAATGCAAGAAAATAATAAATGTTTGTGAAAACAACTTTACTTCTCATGGGGAAAGTCCTTGTAATAAGTCTTCCTGTCTACTTACATCAGGAGTAGGATAGAAATCTTCAGCATGTGCAGAGAAACAAAGATTTAATGAGGTTATTTTGTGCATTTCAGATTTCATGGCGATTCTTAGGAAGCAGAAGAACTGCACTCAGCCTGGGAGTCCACTTCTGGTTAATTCAGGAGCCTGTTGACTGATGGTTATTTTAAAAAATACGTTCTAAACGTAAATCTTAAAGATGAGTTTTTTCTTTTCTGGATACTATGATGTAAAATCTAATTCTATCGTCTATGTTATGCATGTCAAAAGGTTTGTAACAACAGCTAAGAAAAATTATGTGTGGAAGTAAAGAAAGGAATGTAGAGTTACTGGAGAAAACAATAGAGAGGAAGACTGTGGATTTTTAATATCACATAGATTTAATCTCAGTTCATATATATACCTTTTTGAAAATGTCATCTTCATGTGACACTGCTTTCTTCTAAATATGTGTTTTAACCCTGTCTCATCTGCCATTAGTCAGACCTGATAAAGTTGTTAGCACTTTATACACAGGAACCTTTTTTCAGCAATTATTTAGCCTTGAGTCTTGTGCAGCACTCTCACTGACGAGTGGAAGAATGCACATGCAGCTCCAAGGGGCTGTGCGAGAAAAAAGACCTTTTGCTCTGCTGTGTGATCATGGGAAACATGGGGGTTCGTTCATTCTGCTTTGGCTGGGGAAGGGATACTGGAGCAGACAAGGCTTGGAGCTACCCTCCCAAACCCCTGAAGCTTCTATGAACCAACATGTGCATGGCAATGATGACCAAGCCCAGTTGGTTTGATCTGTGGCCACCTATGCAGAATTCCAGTTGATGGGAATATACAGCTGCAGGACATTTTCACTGTCAGGGTAACAGCGATGTTCCCCCTTCCTTTCAGTGAGGGGGTGAACCTCCTGCTGCTGCCTGGATGAAGAACTTGGCGGGGCTGCTACCCGTGTGCTCTCTGAGGGAACCTGACCCGTACCAGCCTGTTGTCAGTGTGTGCATGGTGCCAGAAGTTCTGAATGGCAGCTTCTGCTGCCCAGAGCATAGATAGCACAGAGATGAGTATGAGGAATGCTTTGTGGCTAAGATGCAGCTGACACAGCTTGGTAATAGAGTATCGTCCTGCTTTGCACAGAGTGCAAGATACCTCCTGTAATGAGAAGGTACTTGGAAGTGTTTGTTTTCGTTGTAGATTGGGCAAATCTGATACTGTTGTTATTGCTGGCTAGTCTAACTGAACGCTGCCACTGAAAAAGCTGTGCCAAGGCTCCAGTGGTCTATCTACTAGTGCTACAACTGATGCTCCTGTTGTTGGGCATGGAGGGGACAGCAGCTGTGGGTGCTTTTAGAGAGAAAACCAGATTATTAAAGGTTATACAGATCAGATTTCTTACTTTTATCTTCTAAAACTTCACATTTTATGGATTCTTATACCAGTCTGATGATACATTTCGCCATTTATGTTATGAATTGCTTAATGTTTGTTGCTTTTGGCAATATGTATAAACAAGAAATGTTCAGAGCAGTGAAGCAGCCAGTGTAACAAAAAGAGGTTGTAAAACAAGTAAATCTGGATAAAGGGGGAAAAAAATTAATGGGGGTGTGTGTGGGGGTCCCTTTTGCTGCAAATACCAGCTTGTATAATAGAATTCTCTTCAGATGAAACACTATTCATGTTATGAATAGCCTTTTCAAGTAAATATGGCTCACTGGCATGAACACTGAGAAGTGCTATGGCTGTCAGCATCTGTTCTTTTATGCTCAGAACAATTTTTCCATCAGACATTAGAGGCCAAAAGGATTTTTAACTATGGTGTAACACTACATTGTAATTTTGCTGCTCCAGTCAGCCTGGCAGTGGAACTTTTTTCGGTGAGAAAGTAAAGCAAGTAAGGTTGTTTGAATGAATCCAACTTGACAAAGCTCTTCCTCCACAACACTATTAGCATAGAAAGCATTCATTTTGTGTAATGACACACAGATTTTATGTAAATAAGAGGCACTTCCTTCAGAACAGATGTTTAATACTTAATGAAACTATTCTAATTTATCACCCTGAAAAATATTTTATTCTAAATAACGGCCTTACTGTGATTGCCTTTTTAAATGCAGAATTCTATGGGTAACGTTTAAAACAAAAAGCCCTCTTTGTATGTGCTTTTTACACAAGTGCATACATCGTTTGTGCTTTGTTTCTAGCACAATCTCTGCCAGCATCTGCATGAGCTTCACCAAGGAACCATCACGGTGGTGTTCAGAAGCAAGTTCTGGCCACGTCTGCTCATCTGCAAAGACTGGTGGTGCCTGGTCACAACAGCCCAGGCAGGAGGCAGATTTTGCAGCCAAAGCAAGCACAGTCCTGAGCAGTAAAGATGCAGTATCTATTTTACTGCTTCAGTACATTGGCCCCCAGCGAGGAGGGGAATTCCTTACAGGGCTGACCCAGTGCTCCTCTGACCTGGCTGGGGTGGGTGCCCAGATTAAGCGAGGCACTTTTCCTCCCTCCCCCCTGTTGGGAGGCTGAGATCTGTTCTTTGCATCCAGCTGGGGAGGCAGGTAAGACGCAAAGAGGCTGAGATGGCAGCAAGCAGGTTTGCTCTATCCCGGGTAGTGCTTGTGCCGCTGCAAGAGATCCGCGCTGGTGCAGGGATTGGTGACACGAGCCTCCCGCCCACCCTTTGGGCTGGTGTGGATTACACCTGCCTCCAGCTTTGTCTCCAACTCGTAGATATTTCAAGTGTCTGTCGCCAAGGCATCCTAGCAACTGGGACAAAAATAAGTGTGTGAGTGCAAAGCTTTTGCTTGAAAGTGGAATAATTCAGAGAGGTTAGAAACCCTTCTTCACTGTAAGGCTCTCTGTCAGCTGAAATTCCTGAAGTTCCTGCAAGGCACGGGCACAGAGCTCCCACCTGCCCCAGCAGAGTGGAAGGATAGTGAAATAACCGCACACAACATGAGGGGAGAAGTCTACTTATAATGTTTTATTAACCAAACCCCATTTCTTCAGCAGAATATTTAGTGGCATCAGTGACAGTCTAAAAAAAATAAGTTTAACTTTTTCATTGATATATTATTATTATTAATTATTTGTTTTAGCAGAGCACACAGATTTTCATCATTCACAGCAGCTGTCTCATATACTTTCCTTTAGTCACAACTTACTTGGTGCGGACTGTGTTAAAGTGATTTATAATGCCACTTCAGACAGAAGAAGGGTTTGATCAGTCCACCAGTCTGCCTCTAACTGCTGTTGTACTGCATATACTTTCTGTTTTGAAGAATGTTAAACCTTCATACTACACAATTCTCTTTAAAAAAATAATACTGGTGTTATGTAAGTGATAAGTAATGAATCCTTAGTATATTATCGTGGGTGAGAATATTTAATCGTGAATACTTTTATCCACGTATTCATCAATACAAATGAGAGAGTAGTGTACAAATAAGACTTGCCCAATGTCAGTGGTGCAATAAGGATGTGAGAGTCCTTTTCCAGACCACAGGCTTCATATGCTTTCAGATCATCTTGCTGAATATTGCTACATGTTGCTGTGCCTCCCTTTCCATAAGCAGTGAGTTGCTTTCATCAGAGTTCACAGATCTGCTGTTGGGGAGTTTTCAATAAAGTGCTTGGTGAGTTTAATAATTAGAGAAACAATGCCTACACTTAGATTCTGCCCAGTTCCAAACCTGGAACTGTTCTTGAAACAACTTCCTGCTTTTTCTTATGCTTGAGGGATGCTAGGATATACTAACTCCAGATAACACCATTTGTAAGTACAGAAACCTTCTTAAATGCATGATAAACAACGACAACAAATCCTTAAAGGAGTATTTTGTTTCTTTATTTTGTTAGTCAAAGTGTCAGAATTATGCTCCTCCAGCATAATAAACCACTGAAAGTTTCTGAAAGGTTTAAAACCTGCTTAAAGTGTACAAACATGCAGCAGAAGTATGTAGTTTGTGTCTTGTTCTATGCTGATCATTCTTCCTGCGTCTTCTTTGCCTTTGATTATTGCACACACGAACAGTCCCAAGTAGGAAATCCTTTATCTAAACAAGTGCTGTGTTGTATTTTTGTCTTTTGGATTAGAAAAAGCAGATCATTTTATTTTCACTAGGGAAGTTTGTCTTTGGAAGATGTATGAAGTCATTATCATCTTGTCCAAAGTCATATCTGATTTTGTACCCAACTGTGAAATGTGATTATTAGACTGATGGGTCCTCATCAATATAATAAATATATACAGTATGTCATGCTACCTGGTAGTATCACGCTGTTAGTTTCAATTACCTGCAACAGTCGTCATCATTTTTGTCGACACTGTGTAAGATAACAAATCTGGAAGCTCACAGGTTAAGTGATTCAGTGGTGCTATTAGACTGGATGCATGGGAATCTATCTATACTTTGAAAGGTTTTCGAGCTGCAGTTTGTTCACTTTTCTGAAAGCAGAAACTTGTAACGGTAATGATCATAGGAAGTTGACCTAATGGCCCAGAAATGTATTCACTTTAAAGAAACTATCCTTTATCTGCAGAAAATGCAGAAGATAAACAAGACAATCTATTGGACCTTATTCCAAAGTCCTGATTTGAAGGTTGTTTACATGCCCATAAACAGTCAAAATCGCTTTTTCTTTCCCCCAAATGTCCGTCTTCAATTAAAGAATGGTGACTCAAAAGGGAGATGCAGTTCATGCAGCCAAGCAGATTGTGGAGTCAGGCTATCTAAGTTAGCACCTTTTATAATCCGATTACGATAAATTGTTGTGAGATTAATTGTGGGCCCTAGCAAAGCCCATCTATGGGTCTTACTTGGTGACAGGCTTTGAATGGTCTCATATTCATGCTTGCAGGGCCCAAGTTATAAACTTTTCTGGAAAGTTGTGACCAGGGTGCCATTCTTCCCCTGTTCCTTTCTTTGCCTTTCCCATCCCAGAGAAGTGTGAAACCCCAACTGATTCTGGCTCTCACTGCAACTAGGGAGGGATAGGTCCAACCCATAACCTCTCATGTTTCCAGACCTACTGATAGCCGAATCCCCAGAAAGACTGTGCTCTGGTGATGACAAAATCTCACAGGTTTTAGGATTTCAGTACTGTGTAGTCTCCCAGTCTCTGTAGGTACAGTGAACAGCCTCCGGTTTTAGAAATCTGTCTGTTGGTTTGGAATGAGGCATAAAAGGAAGAAGGCTTAAGATCTCAGTAACTTGAGAACACAGAGGCAAAGTGCAGTGCTTGCCTTAGTGAGCTCTCTTGCCTTAGTGAGTTCTCTGCCGGAATCCTGCAGAGCAGAACAAACTGGTGCCACTGTGTTTACTTGCTGTGTGTCAGGAGCCAGTAAACTCACTCTGGATATTTCTTTAGATCTGATTTCTGTAGACCCTTCAATGAGTTTGTCTGGCTCTCACTGAGTTCACTTTGGTCAAATTTTGTTATTCTGTCAATGCCTTCCCCCTCGTCTATTAGACTAGCTTTTTAAAATAGATATATATATATGATACTTTATTTGTTGTAGCTTGAGTAGATGTCACTTCTAAAGCATCTTCCTGTTGGAAGTAGCGCATGCATTGCCATGACAAAGCTGTACCTGGTGGGGGGCTCTGTATTAGAAGGGGGGTGGTCAGTAGGTCGACAGAGGTTCTCCCCCCCCTCTACTCTGCCCTGGTGAGACCGCATCTGGAACATTGTGTCCAGTTCTGGGCCCCTCAGTTCAAGAGGGACAG
>NW_010134795.1:24146-26583 GCF_000699245.1 Pterocles gutturalis
GGGTCTCTTTAGCCTGGAAAAGAGGAGACTGAGGGGTGACCTAATTAATGTTTATAAATATGTAAAGGGTGAGTGTCAGGAGGATGGAGCCAAGCTCTTCTCTGTGACATCCAGTGATAGGACAAGGTGCAATGGGTTCAGGCTGGAACATAGGAGGTTCCACTTGAATATGAGAAAAAACTTCTTCACGGTGAGGGTGACAGAACACTGGAACAGGCTGCCCAGAGAGGTTGTGGAGTCTCCTTCTCTGGAGACATTCAAAGCCCGCCTGGATGCGTTCCTGTGTGATCTGATCTAGGTGTTCCTGCTCCGGCAGGGGGATTGGACTAGATGATCTTTTGAGGTCCCTTCCAATCTCTAACATTCTGTGATTCTGTGAACTGCTGTTGGAACAGCAGCTCTGTCTTTGGCCAGGTCTCTTAGTGTCTGGAATAGAAATTACATGTGCACCCTTTAGCAGTAAAGTTAGTGTTATGTATGGATGCTGTTGATGCTGAGTGCAGTTCTGACTTGGACAGCAACAAAGTCCCTGGTAAAAATTTGTCATAGTGAAGCAGAACCATGGTACTGATTTTCAGGTACCCTCCAGTCCTAAAAGTCACAGTCTGATGGATGTGGACAGCCTACCAACACTAGAACATGTTGCAGGAAGATTCAGACCTACGGGGGGTGTGTGATTTTTCCTTTCTGTCCATTTCTTTTTTTCTGAATTTTCCCTTTTCCTTATGAAGTCTCCATTGACAGTCAACACATGTGTATGAAAGGTTTTGTTGCTTTTTTTTCTCTCCAAGAAATGTTATGATTCAGTGATGTAAGGGCTTATAAGCTGATATGGCTGTAATTGGTTTTGAAGGTTGTCTGGACCTGCCTTGTCACCAAGCAATGCTTGTCCAGTTTCTCATCCCTAAGCTGAATTTTAATGTTCCTGCAATGTCAGATCCTCATTCTTCTAAGAACTTATTTTTCAAAACAAAACACCCACAATTCAAAGTGCACTGTCAGTACTTCTAGGAATAAATCTGTCTTTTTTCTTTAAGCCAGTAGCAATGTTTTTGTCTTATGCCTTTTAAAGTTGTAATTAAATGTTTAATTTAACAGCCATATATTCATGCTTTTTCTAGTTTATTATTTAATGTTCCTGAATGTTATATGGACATTGCAGCTCTCTTTAGATCAGTGTATGAAGGGCAAGAGATTGATATAAACACTGCATTATTAAAAAACAATCTCCTAGTTAAAAAAATGAATAATACAGTTGATTCTATTACACTGGTTCAAAAAAAATTAGAGTGCAAATTAATTGATCTTGTTAACATAATGCTTCAAACAGCCCACCATCTACATGAAAAAACTCAAATGATATGTGGCATCTCATGGAACAACAGTGCTCATCATTTCCACTTCTGTTTCAGGCTTGTAATGACTCTTGACTAGATTCCCTTTGTTTCATCTTGGCAAAGAATTAACTGGAACCAAATTGGCTTCGGTCTTGTTGTGCCATTGTAATTTGCAAGTAAAATGAAGAGAAAGAGAGGAAAATGGGTTTGAAGGCAACAGTATTTCAAAACTGCTTAAATCCCTTAAATTGTTCTCAACTCTTTAGGTCTGAAGTTTTTTGGGTGGGAGGATGATGGGTTGTTAACTTTCAAAAAACTATAAATGATTTAGCAAATTATTCTTGCAAGTGTGATACATGCATCCCAAATTATTAACTCCTTTAAATTACTAGTGATCTTCAGTTATGAAAAATTTTAGTAGTAGATGGAAGAAAATCTAGAAATTGAAATGTAGAAATTTATTGAAATGTCAAGAAATTGAGATTTAAGTGAAAACCATGAAATGGACAGAATACTCTGCAATACTTTAAAAGGGTGAATATATACTATTATAGATCAACCTGCAAATCAAACTTAACCTATGGCTGCAGGCACTAATTTAAATACATCTTAATTTTCCTGCTGTTGTGTAGTTTCAGGGTAGAGTTATCTGTATCATCGTCTTGAATGGTCATGGAACATTACTAAAGTTCTCTCCTGTTTTAGAATTCTGGGAGCGTAATGTTTATTTTGGGAATAATCACAAAATGTCTGAGCAGCTCCCCCTTTCCTCTCCCCCTCAAATTTCTTGTATGTGCTCTAAATAAAATTTAGGTTCCACAAAATATATTTTTTTTTTTAATTTCAAAGAGAGGAAGAGGTGTTCTTTGTATTTTCTTCTGACAGGAAATATCTAGATATCAAAGAGACTGGAGCATTTGAGCCTTTTTAAATTATTCAGGACTGCCATATATTTTACATGAGAAGATATTCTTGTGTATCTTGATCAAGCACAGGAAACTGGTCTAATATAGACCAGTATAATTGTAGAACTACCATAATGGTAGAACTTCAGATCCTAATAAGGAATGTGGTGTGTGTGTGTGTATATATATATATAT
>NW_010134796.1:0-207 GCF_000699245.1 Pterocles gutturalis
CGGGGAGCCAAACAATCAGAATAAAAGCAAATTATTTCTCCTATTTTCCCTTCCCGAGATGAACGATAAACTCTCCATCCCCGAAAAGAAAACTGATAACACCTCTAATTTCACTGGAAGGCCTAAAAATGCCATTTCTACGCAAAACAGGGCGCCGCTCTCTTCCCCAGCCAGCCTTTGATAAATGATTTTTTTTCTTCTTTCTTT
>NW_010134796.1:229-1094 GCF_000699245.1 Pterocles gutturalis
TTTTTGCAGTTCGCAAGGGGAAATGCCCCCGGAGCTACAAACAACGCACAAGAAAGCGAAATAATATTTTAGTCAAAATAGGCAGACGGCGCTCGCAGCCAACTTTCAAATTAGCATTTTGAGGGCAAATATGCAGACAATTTGAGATAATGAGGCCTGATTATTCAATCCAATGAATGTTAAATAGGCGGCGAGGGCGCCCGCGCCTTATCTCCCCCGCTTTTCGATTTATTTGAGTTTAGTTTAGTTTTAATCGTTTCCCATTTGAACTCTTTATTTGTCTTGGCTTCAGCCTCCCCCTCCCCTCCTCTCCCTCCATTCCCGGGCATCCCTGCGGTGCCAGACGGGATTTTTGCAGTGGGAAAACGCCGACATGGACCCACTGTCCGCATTTTCAGAGAGGGTTTTGCAGCTTGTCCTCCAAAAAATTGGAGTTTTGGAGATCATCCTCCAAAAATTTGGAGTTTTGGAAACTGTCTTCCAAAAAAGTGGAGCTTTGGAGCTTATCCTCCAAAAATGTGGAGCTTTGGAGCTTGTCCTCTGAAAAATTGGAGCTTGGGGAGGTTTGGGTGCTGCTGTCAGTCCCCATCCTCAAATTTGGGATGTTTGGGTGATGGTTTGATGGTGGCGTGAAGATTTGCAGGGATGTGCATCCCTGGCGTGGAGATTTGGGGTGATGCAACCCCAACTCTTGGTCATCCTTCACCCCCAAGGCGATGGTGCAGTTGCTCCCACCCCAGTTCTCAGCACCCATCAGAAAATGAATGAAAACAGCAAATGAGCCCCAGGGGGAGATGATCCCAGCACCTGCTGGCACCCCAAAGCAAAGCCCGGCCCAGCATGGAATCACAGGATGGTTTGGGTG
>NW_010134797.1:0-944 GCF_000699245.1 Pterocles gutturalis
GGGTCGGGGGGGTTTTGTCCTTGAGGGATCTTCTCAGACGCTGCACCTCAGTCTGTCTGTGAGCTGGAGGCAGCGACAAATGCTGTGTGATCCCGTTTCAGCGCAATGCTGGGGGATTAATTAGTCCAGAGCTGCTCCGAGGTGCAAACTGAGAGCCGGTTGTTCCCAGCGCGCCGGGGCCCGAATCTCGTCCTGAACTACATCTTCGAGCCTGCCAAAGTTTTTCTGCTACTACACAGATGGATGTGTTTTCAGCAAAGGCTTCCGTGTGGAAGATTTGAACATATAACACAGAAAGCCACTCCAAGCTGGGAAGTATGCTGCCACCGAGAATGTTTGCAAGGAAGCAGCCTCATAAACAAGGAAATTTGGTGAGTTACAAAAAGGTGAAATTTCACAGTGTGGCAACAATTCCCAGCTTGTCAGAGCCTCACAGCGGTCCCAGCCACCTCAGCCTGGCTGCAGGACCTTCGTTTTTACAGGCAGCCTCAGGAAGCCAGGTTGGATTTAAATAAGAAACAGAATTATGTGAAACGTGTCTGAGTCACTGACCCTGCATCTCCACGAGTTCTTTCAGGGCACTGCTTGTGGAGGAGGACAGAGAGGAGATCTGCCCTTTCTGGTCACCACAAATTTCAGATCTCCTCCCCTAGCCTCTCCCAGTCTTTTGTGCTTTCCCTGCTAATCCATCCAGTGCAGCGTGAACTGACAGAGGCAGCAGCTGGAATCCCTGCTCTGAAAGCTGCTGTGAACGCCTCGGGACCAGCAGCAGCATGCACATGAAAACCATCCTCCTCCTCCTCCTCCTGGCTTTAGCCACGATATTCGCTCTGGTCTGCGTGCTGCTGACCAGGGGAAGGGCCCCCGGCACCTGCCAGCACCAGCCCCCGGCGCAGGAGGACCCCGACGCCGGACAGAGCCTGGTCTTTGCTGACCTGAGCCCC
>NW_010134798.1:0-1873 GCF_000699245.1 Pterocles gutturalis
GCGGCAGCACGTCGGAAGGCTTCGAGGATTTCACCGGCGGCGTGACGGAGTGGTACGACCTGCGCAAGCCCCCTGCCGACCTCTACCACATCATCCTCAAGGCGCTGGAGCGCGGCTCGCTGCTCGGCTGCTCCATCGACGTGAGACGGCTTTGCGGTTTTTTGGGGTTAAAAAAAGAAGATTTGGGGGCTCCTGGAGAATAGGCGTGGGGCCGGTAACGCGGGCGCCGGCTCGTTTCCTCGCAGATAACAAGCGCCTTCGACATGGAGGCGGTGACGTTTAAGAAGCTGGTGAAGGGACACGCGTACTCGGTGACGGGGGCCAAGCAGGTGAGATGGCGCCGTTTTGGGGAGAAAACTGGACTTTTTGGGGAGAAAACGGCAGGTTTTGGGGAGAAAATGGGACTTTTTGGGTCGAAAATTGCGATTTTGGGTTGAAAATGGCACTTTTTTGGATCGAAAATAGCACTTTTTGGATCAAAAATGGGACTCTTTGGGTTGAAAATGGCACTTTTTGGGGAGAAAACAGCACTTTTTGGATCAAAAGCAGCGCTTTTGGATCAAAAACTGCATTTTTGGGGTTGGGGTCGAAAAAAGCACTTTTTGGGGAGAAAATGGCACTTTTGGATTGAAAATGGCACTTTTGGGGTCAAAAATGGCAGGCTTTGGGGAGAAAATGGGACTTTTTGGGGAGAAAATGGCAATTTTTTGGGGTCAAAAATGGCACTTTTGGGGAGAAAACGGCATTTTTGGGGTCGAAAATGGCACTTTCTTGGGAGAAAATGGCACTTTTTGGGTTGAAAATGAGACTTTGGGTCAAAAATGGCATTTCTGGGTCGAAAATGGCACTTCTGGGTCAAAACCGGCATTTTTGGGGTCAAAAATGACACTTTTGGGGGAGAAAAAGGCAGGTTTGGGGTTGAAAATTAGACTTTTTAGATTGAAAATACGCTTTTGGGGGAGAAAATGGCATTTTTGGGTCAAAATGGCATTTTTTGGGTTGAAAAATGCAGTTTTTGGGTCAAAATGGCAGGTTTTTGGTTGAAAAAGGCACTTTTTGGGGAGAAAATGGCAGGTTTTGCGTCACGGGCCCTGACCGGCGCTGTTCGCAGATCAACTACCGCGGGCAGTCCCTGGGCTTGATCCGGATGCGCAATCCCTGGGGAGAGGTGGAGTGGACGGGAGCCTGGAGCGACAGGTGGGGACCGCGAGGCTTCGTTAGCGTTAATTAACGAAGTGGCTTGGCCTCAGTGTGAGATCCGTTTGCCGCCCGCAGCTCGTCCGAGTGGAACGCGGTGGAGCCGGCGCTGAGGCAGCAGCTGATGGTGAAAATGGAGGACGGGGAATTCTGGTAAATGACAAATTAAAAAGAAAACAAAAAAACCCCTTTTCCCAGCATTTTTGCGCCAGAAAAAGACGGAAAACTTCCACTGCCTCCCTTTGGCGCTTCCTCTTCCTGCAGGATGTCCTTCAGGGATTTCCTCCGGGAATTCACCCGCCTGGAGATCTGCAACCTCACCCCGGACGCTCTCCAATCCCGCAAATTCCGCAAGTGGAACACGCGGCTCTACGACGGGACGTGGCGGCGCGGCAGCCCGGCCGGCGGCTGCAGGAACTACCCAGGTAGGCGCCGCCGGTGAGGAGTTTCACCTCCACAATCACCGTTTTTGGCATCGGTTTCACCTCTTTTTGCTCTTTTTCCAGCCACTTTCTGGATCAACCCGCAGTTTAAGATCCAGCTGGAGGAGGTGGATGACGACAGGGACGAGGACGGCGGGCGCGAGCCCGGCTGCAGCTTCCTGCTGGCGCTGATGCAGAAGCACCGGCGCCGCGAGCGCCGCTACGGCAAGGACATGGAGACCATCGGGTTCGCC
>NW_010134798.1:1939-2173 GCF_000699245.1 Pterocles gutturalis
CCTCTCCTCTCCCCACAGGTTCCTCCCGAGGTGGGTACATCTCGCCGGCAGCGATGAAATCACCATTATCGTGCCGTAAAACTGGGAAATACCGAAAGTGGGGTTTTTTGGGGGTGATTTTTGGGTGTTTTCAACCCCCGTTCCGGCAGCACGTGGGGAAATCAGGCGTCCACCTGAAGCGGGATTTCTTCCTGGCCAACGCCTCGCGCGCCCGCTCGGAGCAGTTCATCAACC
>NW_010134798.1:2585-2797 GCF_000699245.1 Pterocles gutturalis
GGCGGTGACACCGGCGGCTGGTGGCACGGGGAGAACCGCGTCTTGTCCCCACAGGACATGGAGATCAGCGTCACGGAGCTTCAGACCATCCTCAACCGCATCATCAGCAAACGTGAGCCGCCGGGCGGGATTCTGGGGGTTCACTGTGGAAAAAAAATGACGTTAATAATTATTGTTTCGCTCGTTAATTGACATTTCGCTCGTTAACACCA
>NW_010134799.1:0-10000 GCF_000699245.1 Pterocles gutturalis
TTATATATTATAAAGGGGGGGGTTATAGCTGCAAGATCTACTGGGGCAGGATGCTCATCCCTCCCATTCCCCAAATGCAGCTGGGATGGGTGACATGGAGCTGCCCCCCTCCCGTCAAAAACTGCAAGGGAAACCACCTGGGACCCTGCCCAAAAACATGGGTGCACATGTGACCTATGAAAGTATCATCCCTCCAACCCTGCAATAACTTTGCCTTCATCCCCAGGCTGCCCTCCCACCAGCACGGCCCTGCTCTAGCAACACGCACCCACAGACACATATTTCCCAATCTTCACTGGTTATAGACATATTAAGCTTCCCACGGAATAAGAGAAGAAAGCTCTGTTGCCTCCCTGTAATTATCAAATCAGCCCGAAAATGAGGAAGAATTGAGAATCCTCATTATAGCACATCATAAAACACAGCGAGGTCTCGCATTCGCTGTATGTTATTGGCACAGTCTGCCAACAAAACTTTACAAAGAATGCAGGAATTCATGTTTGCAGAGATACTAAAGTCATAAAAGGGGAAATTTATATTTTATTTTCCCACAGCTTAAATGAAGGTGAACCAAGCAAATCTGGCAAAGAGTGCTAGTCAGATGCCATTTCCCACAGCAGCGTGGTATTTTCCTCTGGGAATAAAACATTTTCCTTCAACTACTGTTTATAACTCTTATCAGTTCAACAGCAATAGAGCCATCAAGTCCAATATCTTGTGGAAAAAAGTCAAGGTCAACAAGTACTTGCATTTTCGTTTATCTTTAGCTGCAATTGCTACTGACATTCAATTGGGTAATAAACATGAGGACTGTCAAATGCTCTCAGCAAACAGGTGATCCAAAAGCCATCAGAGAGAAAGAGGCTACTGCCAGATAATCAAACAATTCTGTTGCAACAATTATGATTTGAGTGCATTCATTTACAGAAGCAATCACCTGTCAAATTTGAATGAATAGCGTCAAACCATTCCCACCACTGGGGTAACAAGGGCGAGAAAATACAAACTATGTCTAGTTTCTTCCCAACAAAACCATGCCAGCACTAGCAAAAGACACCAAAAATAGGGTAAATTAAAAAATCCAGTACCTTATTTCCTCAACTGAATTAAAAAAAATATTTTAACATAAAAACTAGAGGAGATTGGTCCAAGTAGCTCAATCTCATGTCACTCTCTCCCAGGAGCAGTAATGGATGTTTTGGAAACCTGCATAGAAAGGGGGGTTATGCAGAAGCAGCTGCATGACGGCTCTGACAATCAGCACTTGGGCAGCTTCCTGAGCCAGCAGTTGCATCTGGACCAGGGTTTTTAATACCTACAGAAGGACCTATTTTTTCCATGAATTGGTCTAATCTCTTTTTGTCCCCTGCTAACCTCCACAGCACACTGTAGTAATAAATTTAACCCAACACGTAAAACATTTTTGTTTGTTTCAAACCTGCTAATGCTCTGGAAAGTTCCTGTGCCATGAGACTTGGTGAACACCCGCCCTTAGTCCCTGCATTATGGGACAAGCACCCGCTTTCTCCTTAGACAACTAATTTTTTTAAAGACTTTTCTTCCAACCTTTCTCCCAGTATTGCACGTGAGACGTAGGAAAATGGTTTATGCCAAGTAGGCTGATGGCACACCATGTTGCATCACTAATCCAGAAACAATGTGTGCTTACAGGTTTACATTCATCGCGATAAGATGTTTCTCAAAAGCAGAGGCCATCTCAGGAACATGACTTTGCTTCTTTAGCATTCAATTTAAAGAGGTCAGTGGTGCACACCTAAATGCCACATTCTGCCTGCATCAGATAGCAAAAGACTCATCTGAAGCCACCAAGACCTGGAGAGGCAAATGGGGATTGGGCTGGTGCCTTCAAGATGTAAAGCACACAGGCCATATGGGAAGTTCATTGGCTTCACTGAGCCACTGCAACCTAAAAGAGCACACCAAGGAATGCGTAAGGGAAAAAAACCCCAAACACCACAATAAAGCAACCTTTTTTACAAATCAAATCATATCAGTGACCTTCAAAACACAAGACTTAGGTACTGCTAAAAAGGGCTATATTGGACACTGAAAACTTCAAACGTATGACTGCTTGCAACCAAACCTCTCTGCCTCATCCAAGGAGGAAAGCAAGATGTCCTTCATTCCTACACCTGAGTTTTTAGGTAACAGCCCAAGATGTGATTTAGCAATGAGGTATTTTCCACTGCTCTTCCTTGCTTGGCATATTCAAGATCTCATCCTCAGTAACGTGCTTGGGGCCATGCAGACACACTTTGGGACCTGGAAAAGCCTTGCACCACTGATGGGATGCTCCGTTCAGGGTCAGGGCCATGTTCTTACACACAGGTCTATGTATACATAGATTTGCACACAGCCACACAGCTGTTTAATGGGATAGACAGTTCTAAGTTTAGAAAAACTTGCCAAGAAAAAGAAAGTGGAAAAAAAAAAGTACTCCAGCACATTAATTTTGCTGCTTGATTACAGACAGGCTGAGAAGTCAGCAATATTTGTATTTCCATAGCCACTTTAAAGGTAAACAGTTCCCAAAGTCTTTTTCCCTCCTTTCACTCTGCCAATGATGGCAATAGCTTCAGCCTGAGGGATCTGCCTCCTGACGTGATTGCCTCTCTGCTCCCCTCCCAGATGGAAGCTTTTCCTAAGCAAAGACTGCGAGTCGCACTAAACTGTGCTGAAATGGTTGTGCTGGTTTTGAACTGCTTATTATCTCTGGGGGCTGACCTGAAAAACAAGTTGGTACTTAGACAGAGAAATCCAAGTTTCCCCTGAAACGCAAACGGGAGGAAGGAAAGTTTTTTACAAGGAAAAGAATTAGTTTACGACTGCATTACCCACAATTTAGGCAAAACAAGCAATATTTATAAGTATTTAAGTTAGCTTTACCAAAGCAAAAAGAAAAACGCCTGTTAATAACAGACATTTGGAGCTAATGTGAATGATTAAAATAAATACTGACTCCAGGAACAGACTGATGCTGAAATCACAACAGACATCCGCTTCCAAGCGAGGACTCTCTGCCATGCACCATACTGCAAGCGTAACCCTGCCTAGCTGAGCCACAGAGGCTTAACGCTGCCGAAATCTAACTTTAACAGCTGAATCAGGCTGATGAGACCAGAAAAAAAAAACCAAACAACCAAACCAGAAGGAGGAAAAAAACAGTTTCACGCCCTCCGGCTTTAGAGCAGAATGATAAATTGACATTGTGTTGTTATGAGCATAATCCTCAACTACTCAATCACTGTTAAAAAATAAAACATGATTCTGGGGAGATAAAAATAATTAATGCTGGTGTTGCTGAAGAATATGCACCTACACAAAAGAGTTTCAAATAAATATGGGGTTGTTTTAAATCTCGTATCTCACGTCAAGGGAAGAGGTACAGGTGCTCATGCTGATTTAAAGCAAATCGAGTGCTGCCCACTTGATGGAAAAGCAAGAAAAGAAAAGGGGATGGCAGAGCCTTGGCAAGAAAACTGATACCACTCAGTTTCCAAACAAGCCTATTATGCTTAATTCAAGATTCACAATACATAAAGCACCAGAAAAAATAGTGGGAGCAGCCCCTGTTGACTAATGCCCTGTCTTTTCCAATCGAGGGTCACATCCAGTCTAACCGATCGCATGATAATGGCATCAGAAAAGGTCAATCAAAGACAAGCCGAAGCTTCCACTGCCTGGCTGACCTTCGGAGCTTGTGACAAATTGCTATCAGTCAATGTCAACTAATGACAGCGGCTCTTTGGCTAATCAATTGTTCTAAAAATGATCAAGAAAACTACTTGCAGGACAGCTCATTTTCACATCAATGCCTGTGAAGTATGAAAAGCTCATTTTTTTTGAGTTTTTAATAAGCTCATAAGTAAAGCAGTTACTTGGTAACAGGGGTCACCTTAGTGAAAAGACAGAACCTTTGTCTGCCTTTTACATATTCTTTTATTACCATATTATAGTAAAAATATGCCATGCCATTACTATGCCAGAGGGCTACATAATAAAGTAGGTAATACTTTATACTTTTTTTTTTTTTTTGAGATAAATACTTCTGTGGTTTAGGGGCCTCTGTTTGGATGTAAATAATTGTCAATACACTCGCCACATATTTAAATGTGAAGTGATCACAACTGGCATGCAGGTGACATGCCTGCCCATTACTCACCCAAACTTCATGTGACAGAGCCAGTAGCGAAAGCCGTGCTGCAAAATCCAGCAGTGCTGCTGGGAAGTTAAGGTCTAACAGTAGATATTTTGTTCTTAAACCTACCTACCCCATGCAAGTGCAACTTATTCCGACTATTTCTGACAGAATTCATGTTTGGTAGGAAAACTGCATGCTCCGAAACCCCCAAAGCCCTGCAAAAATAAATAGACATTTCCAGCCTGCAAGGATTTTGCATGTAAAAACCAACGTGGAAATGCACCCAGGCTTGGACTGTGGGATATATATCACGGTTCTCCCTGTACAGCAAAGGGGTGGCCGCAGACTGGAGATGTGTCCATCCCTTCATCGTACCTGCCTCTCCCAGCATCATCTTCAGCTACTTCTCAAAGCCTCACAGCTGGGCCATGCTCCAACCTGCATTTGTGCATTAAATATTACCAAAACAACAAATCCACTGGTCTAAGGCTTGAGAAGTGCAGGCACAATTTATGCTTTGCTCTTCCATGAGGAGAGTGTTAGGCAAAGTACATCGCAGGGTATCACTCCACAAGAAGCCCCTTAAGAAGACACTGTGTTGAGAGGGGAACAAGAAGCCATCATTGAAGCACGGCACTACTTTTTACTTGGGTTTACATCTTTACTTGAGTGACTCCCACCCACAGCACCTGTACTGCTGAAAAGGATTTACCTCAAGGAAAATCCCCCTCGCCAACCTAACCATCCCCAAAGCAACCCCCTGCCTCACTATGGAGAAGGGAGGGGGAAAAAAGCACTAAACAAGAAACATTAAAACTTTTGTTTTCATCAAGAGAAACTGCAAAGTGACAGCAGTTTCAGGTTACACCCTAAACCTGCTTTGCTATGGTAGTTTTTCAATTTAAAATATCTTCTGTGGCCTCAGCCACTCTTCGAGCCGTCCATAGGCAAGAAAAGAAAGGAGGCAGGGCAACACTTAAGCTCAGCCATAATTGGAAGTATGTGAAAAATGAAGTGTCAGTTCGGTCAATAAAGGGCAAAGGTGAAGGGGAACTGCAGCCCAAACTCGGTGCGAAATGTGCTCATTAAGACACCCAATCCGCAGGCTCCTGCCCACCTATCCCATTAGTCATCGGCCATCTGACCGCTTCAAATGCCTTGCCTCCCCGCTCTTATTACTTTTCTTCTCCCATGTTAAAAAAAAAAAAAAAAAAGGCGAAAAGGCGAGCTGGTATATAAATCCTTGCTCAGTCATCTGGAACATAATGTGGCCCTTCTCTCCCCCTTCGCCCGTCTCCACAGCCTGCCTTGGCAGCCTCCAAACAACCACCTTGAGATTCCCGGCAATAATAAACGCAATTGCCTTTTTGCCTATAGGTTGCCTGAACTCCTGCAAAAGCTTGAAAAAAAAAAAAAAAACAACCCATTGCAGCCATTGATACATTTTTATAAAGAAATATCGCTGCTTTCTACTCCCAGCTTGAAAGAGCAACGATTATTTGGAGGTTAAAAAAATATTCTGAACTCAGGCTGAGGCTTGCACAAAAAAAATGGGGAAGAAACAATACGCACAAATAGGAGACACTGATGGATTCATTTTCTTTTTCTTTTAAGCTGTGTAGGAGAGCTAAACATGGGAATTGAAGAGCCCCACTCTGGATGAAAAGTGACTGTACCAGGGCTTTGTTCAGCATCCTCCTGGCCTGACTATTTGAAAAACAAACAAAATAGATCTGTTAATACCCCAAACAGGAATATTTTAAAGTTAGAATATGCACTAAGATGAAAGTGTTGCCACGAGCTCAGCATCACCTGCCTGCACTTAAGAACTTGCTTCTCTTTTTTTTAATAGAATTTAGCAAGTTATTTCTCCACTGCGTAAATTCAGATCTCCTTGCACCATTTGGAGACAGACTGCCAAAGGCCCTTCACGATAAGTTCAGAGCAATGGGAAAACAACCCATGAAACTTTTTCATAATATTATTCTGCATTCCTGTACTATAACTATCCCCTACAATGACACAATACCAGGCCTTTATAAGAGGTTATGTCAATGTACTATGCAATAACATATCCTGCTGTTCAGCGGCACGAGACCCCAGAACAGCTCCCTCACAGTTAAATATGGATTTCTACAACAGGTTGAAGCATCAGTGAGACATTACTATTTACTAAGTAAATAAATTTACATGTTAAAAAAATACTTTAAATTGTTTAGAGGAAGAGCATCTCACCCTATTCCAACGGTAATTGTTCAATGTGTGTAGTGCATAGGGACATAAATAGGTTAAAAACGCACTTTGTGGGGATTCAAAGCAGTGAAGAAACAGGTAAAGAAGAAAAATTTCCAAAAAGTCCAAAAATAGACCTTAACACAGTCTGGGTTAAGGACTAAGGGAGAAAACTGTTGCTAAGAGGCTTAAGCTTTCCAGTCTGTGCTCCTCTGAAAATGCAAAACTCACACTCGCATCCTTGTGCCAGGCTGGAAACCCGGCCCAGAAGGTGCTTTTACCTGCCCCAACAGGGGAAGCAGGCTGTGGGAACAACCTAAAAACAGACAGTTTTAGAGGGTTATATTTCTAGTGATTAGATCAGGTTGTTTTTTTTTTTTTTTCACATGGCAAACGTGCTCTTGACAGATGGAACCAAAAGGAACTTTTACAAACTCCTAAAAATAGGGAAGCCCATAATATACTGAATATATGTCACGCAACACATGCATCTTGAGTTAAATCCTGTGCTCACAAGCACGAACGTGCGGTCCCCAGCCTTTCACTGCCACCCCTCCGCAGCACCCAGCTGCTGGGGCAGTGCCACACCAGCTACTTCTGCTGCCAAGAAAAGCATCCCGCAGAGGTGAATACGTGAGTGTGACCACAGTGTTGCCACTCCTCACATCAGGCCACAGAAGAAAAGCCTCCAAATCATGGCATTTTGTACTTAAATGCAGTTGGGGAGAGGCAAGGTATTTGCTACCCTTCTCTTCTGTTTCCTTTTGGTCATTCAGGATCATGGTTTTTGACTTCTTCCTCATGCGGGAAGGCTGAAACCCCAGGTTTGTTTTTTTTTTTTTTTTACACAGGGTGCATATGCAGGCACAGCTGTGCTTAAACAACTGAGATTACCCCACAATCTCTGCCTTCAGAGGGCTTTGAGCAAACAAAAGTTAAAGTACGGCTCAGCGAGACCACTGCTACCCTTCCCACATCCCTGTTCCTCAAAAAAAACAGTTTCCATAGGTGGCAAGTGGCCTGCAGGCAAGTCTCAGTAACAGAGACCCTCTGGACACGGTCTTATTTCCAAAACTCCTTTCCCAAACTTGAACTGAGAGCTCCAGTTTTCAAATTCACACTTTTTTTGGTCTTTCCTAAAGTTTTAATGCAACAAGCCTTCTTCACAAAATACATCTATCAAGTGCTGGCAGCAATTCTAGCCGCAATAAACCTTAGTCTAGAATTTGGGTAAAAGTTTCAGAACTAGCTAAAGCATTGCTGACAATTCTTTCTGTGGATATTTAATAGAACTCAAGCTCTAAAATCACTTCAGAGCTTCCTGACCAAGGTTACAGCATGCACCTTGCTAGGAGCAGACCAGGATGGTGATGATGAAACATCAGATATGACTGGCACTCCAGACTAATAAAATGCCACATTTAAGACAAAACAAAGCCTGGAAATCTTTTAAAAAGTACACCAGCATACACCAGAACCTGAGAAGCTCGATTTCCAAAGTGCCAAAGAGGTTTAGGAGCATGCTGGCAAGCCTCCCCGCAGATGTTTTGTCCACACACGTACACACATGAACACGCGTACATCCGCCTAACAAGAGAACAGCCCTATCTGAGTACAAAAACCCCCTCCAAACACCATGTTTTACTTCAAAGCCTATTTTTGCAGCAGCTTTTTCACCCTTAAAAAAAACCCAGGGATTTAAAGTTTGTTTTGAAAGCAAGGGGCTTTAATGAACATATTGACACCACTTCAACTATAGCATTGTTAACAGCACCACTAGAATATATACGTATACATACTTGAAAGAAAAAAGGCCCCCTGAATTTATGTTGCATATCATTTTCCAGTAAAAGTCAGAGGTCAGAAGGTTACCAGTTTCTGCCTCAGCTCTGCAACAGTTTACTATTCCAGGCCCCATTTTTACTAGGCTATACTTGCGATGAAGTCAGCAACTTTTCTTTAAACAATAAAGTGTCTCAAATACTTAAAATTCTATAAAGAGATGTTATTCGCCATGTACACTTGAGGTCCATGCAGATAAAAAAATTAAAAGATACTGGTTTAGTTTAAAAACTAATCTCGTTAAATGCAGACTTTGCAATGCTAATCAGTACTGCTCAACCTTTTTTTGGAAACACAATTCCTTTGTTGTCTAACCGCACTTGAATGAAACATGATCATAAAACCATATTTAAAAGTATATACCTATTGTGAGTTCAGAGTCAACTTCAATAAACCACTCCCTTTTATATTCAGATTAAAGATCCTTTTAAAATTTTAATTGCATTAAATTAACACTAAATCCACTGCAGTTGGTCTCCTCAGAAAAAGTACGAAGCATTCAAACAGCTTCTCAGGAAAACCCAGAACTTCAGTTTTTTAAACTTCGAAGCCTCTGAGACAGCGCTAATTATTTGTAGTATGTCCCACTTCAATTGCACCAAGCTCATTTCATACTGGTCCTGTTATATCAGTAACTCAGTTTGGCTTGGCACTCAAACAAAACATTTTTGCATTCAAGTAAATTGGAGTTGAGTACAAAAAGTAAATAAAAGCACTGCTCAGGATTTTATAAAATGGGCCAGCCAACATCTCTTTTTTTATATGCAGCAAAGTTTAGATGTCATCTTTGAAATATTAGCATGCATTTCTGCAATCTTAATTACATTTGCTTTTGAAGATTTAATCTTTTAACCCATTTGAATGAAGCAAAAAAAAAAACAAAAACAAAAACAAAAACCAAAACCCTTCTCATTGCTTAGTTTTATTAAGCATACTGCAAATTTGGTACATATGTTGCTCTAGCATGTGCCTGCTGCCAGGGCCGAAGAAATAAAGATGCCAATCCTGTTACTAGGAGGAGATGGGGAAGAAAAAGTGTCAAAAAGAAAAAAAAAAAAAAAGGAAGACAGACCTTTCTCAGTACAAACCCCCTAGTTTCTGAGCACATTTCAACTTTGGAAAGAGAGTAACCGGTCCCCAAGCACATCAGTGACTGCTTGACAGCTAAGAAAGCGTGAGGGCTCCGTTCCTACCTTGCTCACTGCTGTTGTCCCCGCTGTGTGATGTGTGTCCCCCGCTGGAGGGCCCAGGGGTTCCCCCGGAGCGTGTTGACGCTGTGTCATCGTGGTCTCTGTTCCAGGAGGGCTGCAGGGCCAAAAAAAAAAAAAAAAAAAGTTAACGCCTGAGATGGGGAAGAAGTGCCTGCTCCCGGGAGAGCGGTACCCACACCCAGACCTGTGGGAAAAGGCTGGCAAATATATCCCCCAGATATTCCTTCTTTCCAAATAGCTGGATCACCTCTCCCAGAAAAAATAATATATTCTGGAATATGTTTACCATCTAAAATAATCCCATGCTTTATTACCATAGAAAACAGAAACATTCCCAGCAAGGGAGGGAGAGCGGGGGTAGCTCCAGAGCGCGAATGACTGGCACTGGGCTCCAACTATATTTTTAGCATCCACAAACCCTCCAGCATAACAGCCTGCGAACTCTGCAAAGGCAAAATGAGAGCAGTGGTCGAGAGCACCACTGTTTATATAGGCCTCCCATTCCTTGTACGAGGCCAACGTGGAAGAGCTTAGAGACTTTGCTGGCAATTAG
>NW_010134799.1:12500-27051 GCF_000699245.1 Pterocles gutturalis
TTAATCTCATCCTTTTTATTTAATCTTCCAAAGAACTTTTAAGACAACAAAATCTCTAAACCAACTCGCAAACTCACGATCCTCTGAGTACTTTTACATTAAATTGTTTCTGACAGTGACATGCCAAATATTATTATTTTTCACACTATGAACCACCTCCCTCTTTTGCAGAAATATTTCCAGCACTAGTTACAGAGAAAACTCTGACAGTAGTCATGACAATCTATTCCTACGCAGAAATAGAAATGCCTCGTTTATTTCCCTTCTCGGAGAAGCTGTGGATTATCACTTGAGGGGGCTCTATAGTGATGATAGTGATTTTTTAAAAATTCACCGTACAAAGGCTGCCATAAACAGGAATGAATTCCACGTCACCTTCCACATGGAAATACTGCGTTCCTGATAATTATGGGCACCTGGGAGAGAAACTAGAAGACTTCTTCCCCACTTCTGCAAATGAGCAATGTCCCTTGGAAAAACTGCCTGGCTCCCAGGTTAAAGCACACGACCCGAGCTCACCCAGAGCCAAATAACTTGGGATGAGCAATGAGATCTCTGTGCCTCAGTTTCTAATACGGTAACAACAACAAAAAAACCTAAGAGAAACAAAATAAAACAAACAAACAAACCAAAAAAAGAACGTTGCACTTATCTACAGCATGGATATTGTTGGGGGATTAAATTAATTAGTGACTCTAAAACATGTTGAGTTCTTCCAAAGGGAGACTTCAGAGAAGTGCAAAGTAATATAAATTAATCACTCCATTACGTAGGCTGGCTCATTCCAGAGGAGGGTCTCAGCCACATGGTCATGACAATCGTGTAAAAATAAGGATAATGGCCCATTATGACTTGGGCTTGTACATTAGTCACCATTTAGCCGAGAACGGACACTGTGGCATGGACTGGGACTTGCCGATAATCCTGTTTTTAGTAGCTTTTATCTTCCTCCAAGCTAGCCCCTGGCAAAACATTCAGTTGAAACTTTCAGCCCAAATCTTGGCAAAATCAAGAAGACACAAGCAAAATCATTTGGGGATTTCTAGGCTGCGCTGTAAGTTCCCATGATTTAAACTGGTTTTGCACCATTGCCTTTCTTACTGGTCAATAGTTTCTAGTGCTAAAACTATGGTCTGGCTAGTGACTGATTTGAGTCATGGTCGCATGACTGATTTAAAATAAAAGAGGATTCAGGTGCCTTAATGCTGGACCACTTTAAGGGCAAAAGACCTTCTACAAGGAATGTTTTGTCTTATCCCATGGCATTTGAAATACATTTCCTGACTTTTGTTTTGGTTCTGAAGCTTGTTGAGTACTCCGATACAAGCAGGGAGATAAAATAAAATAAATAAAAAAAAAAAAAAAAAAAGAAGAAAAGAAGGAAAGGGAGAAGGAAAGGAAGTAACAAAAATGTTTGTGTATTTAAATGATCCCAGAAACACCAATTGCCACCGATGACCATTACCAGGTGCTTCATCCACTTAGGGGATGTGCTGGGCTGAAAAGCACGAGCCCTTATAGGTACCAGCACAACAGTCCCATCAAAGGGAGGACCACATTTGATGAGGCTTCTGAAGCAGTTATTGTCTTGTGTCACAATGAACATCAAGCCTTAATAACCAAAAAAGCTACAGACAAAATTATTTGGTTAATGGCTAAATTGTAGTCAATATAAATAACATTACACACCCTTATCACTGTAATCCAGCAACAGCTGGGCTTTGAGTCAAGTTAACAGTAATAAGCAGTGAGGGAAACCACCACCTTCTAGTTATACTAAAGAATAAAACTGATTTTTTTAAGCACCAAGCATGTGAAAGGGGAAAAAAAGACGTCCTGGCCAAGGAATGAAAGACTTGACCATAAGTACATAAATAAAAGAAATCGTTCTCTATTACAGGTGATAAAAATTGTACTCAGCATCTTTTGATATATATCTTCTCAAAAGTTTTGTGAGCACAGCCCTCTTGTGGGCTCATTTGTGTTTGTGTAACAACTGGAGACAGGGAACGGCTAATTCCTTTAGCTGTTGGACGAACCTCCGCTCCTCCAGGCTATGAGAGAATTGGCCACAGGTATAATCATTCATCCCCTCGCTCTGGAGGAACTGAGCCACCGCCAGCAATTTGTCAACATAATTCGGGCTTATTGTTTTCCTTATGAAGTTTTATCTTATTTTCTTTTCCTAAATTAAATACTTATTTATTAGGGGAAAAAGTAACGCGCTATGTTTGAAATGTTCTTCAGATTTTTCTTAACTCCTCCGTTTTAAAAACGTTCCCCCAATCCTCTCAATTATACTGACCCACCATGTTAGGAAATACTTTTGCTCACTACAGGCAAGAACTCCAAGTGAAAAGGGGTCTGCTTCACAAAATCATTGCATCCATCTCCTACAAACTTCACCCACGTATTTAGCAAGGATTTACTTTTTGTATAGTGTATCCTTCTGGTTGTTGGCTATGCTGATGTCCCCAACCTCACATGGGCAAAAACATTCAATACAGCTGCTCAATACCTTAACTGTATAATCCATAGTACCAATGCTGAAGCTAGACCTACATGATAGATCTGGTCTCTGGAATCCACAAGCTTTATCCCACTTCACTTCTGCAGGGCATGGCTAGTCATAATCCTCAGGTAGCCTGTTCCCCAACCAGCATAAAACAAAGTTTTTGAATTCTCTCTTAACTGGTAAGAAAACCTTTAAAAATACAAACTGGTAAACAGGACTAAAAATATACTTTGACAATATTAGAAATACAATGCTATGTATCTCCTAGATTCCACACACATACATTTTTTATTCCAATCTCTGTCAAGCGTGGATTTCTGAGGACCAGGAAATCCACGGTCATGACTACCTTGATTTTCTGAGAGGACCCACTCACAGCTTTGCCATCTGAACATCTCTTTGTGGGGCAGCCAGCAATCCTATCTCTCAGCCTGACAAAGCTACACAGGGACATCATGTGCAATACAATCAAAACCAAAGGGCTCAGAATAAATTATATGTGCAGGAACCTCAAAATGCTGCGAAATAGACGCTTTTTAGTGCCAATAACTCTTCTGTAATCTGCTTCGGGCAACTTTGATTCAGAGGCAAATTATTTTTAACAGAACAACAACAAAGGCACAAACATCAGGTTTAGATGGAAAAGAGGTGCTCCAAATCTGCAGAAATAAGGTCGTTGAAATGACAGACAGGCAATAGCTCCGCCTGCAACAAAGCAGCACAGCGAGGGCGACTCTTGCACAGATGGAAACCTTTGCAGCGCTAGAGACGGCAGGGCCCATCCAACTAAAAAGCAAAAGAAATTCTGTGTGGAAGTCTTGGCTCTGACCTGGATTCCCTTCCTAGCCCCAGAAAAGTCGTACGCTTTCTATCTTTAGTTTCCCCTTATTTAAAATGAGGGTAAGACTCTCCTCTGACTCTTTGCAGCAGCATAGGAAAAATAAGACGTAAGCTGTCTTTATGCATGAGACAAACAGATAAAAGGAAATGAGAGCGGGTATCAAAGAGAATACCATAGAGGATGGAAAATAAACAGGACTTTCTACACTGGTTTACACAAGGCCAGAATTTCACCTGAAGGGACCAGAAGCTCAACTAACCACACAGTGCAAAGTGCATTAAACCAACATCCACCAAACAATGCTAGCTCTCGCCGTTAGCCCTGCTATAGCAATTCATTGCCAAATCCACCCGGATTCAGAGAAAGAGCTAACACCTACGTGCTGCACGACACTGGCTGGGTACCCACATAGGTATCTCTAACACAGCAGCGCTTCCCAATCCCCCCCGAACCCTCAGAGTACATAGGAGAAGAGGGAACAGCAGGGAGAGGAGAGGAAAGGACCTGAGAGTCCTAAACAGGCTGAATGGAGAAGAAAACAAGAGTGTAAAAGGACAGGGTGATAGTGCTTTCCAAAGGAAAAAGAATAATTAGAAGCAGCAAGCATAAACCACAAAAAAATAAAGAAGAATGAAATGGAGATCATCAAAATGGGTGGGACAGAAAGACAAAAAGGAAGGGGAAAAACCACAGCTCTTCTCTTCTAGGAGGCACCAAAGCCCCATCAGAAAGTCAGGAACAAGACTTTAGAAAAAAACACTTGTGTGTGTTTGTGTGCATGGGGATGTGTGTGTTCACAGCTATGCAGAGACCCGCTAGCCTGCTCTGTGTTCTGCCAGGAGCACAGTCCCAACCACCTTCTGCATGGGCTGAAATCAAACCTTGGGGAACCATCTCCAAAGTCCCTCTGTGGGGGCCAGCTTGGGCAGCTAGACTTTCTCTCCAAGAGAAGACTCCGGAGCGAACCAAAACCACCTCTGGCAATAACAAAAGCAAACTTATTTTGGGCAGCAGCAGGTTTAGACCTCAGGTTTTGCTTCTTGCATCAACGGTTGCTGCACATGGTCACTATGATGGACACCCACGGAGCCTGAGCAGCGACAGTGTCAATCACAGCATGCCTTACATTTGGTTGACCTTATACCGTGCCTCATTTTTTTAATCTCAGCTCCACGGTAAACAACGCCTGCCCAGCCAGGTTAACTGAGCCAGCTGATGGTGATGCAGGGTTTTTGTCTCCCACACAACAAACATTGACTAGTACTTTCTATTTCCAGCAATCCCGCATTGTAAACCTGTCTCCTCCCTTTGATAAGAGCCATATCGCTAGATAGCATTAATCCCTGTCCCTTTCTCAACACAAGGAAACACGGCTTCATGGTCAGAGTGGATAAAATCCTGCTCCACAAAGATTTTTCTGACTCTAATATCATGCAGAAACATGCACAAAGTGGGCCCCAAATGACACCGCTACCTCCTGAAGGCTGGTATGCAAGGCCTTGAGGTGTGTCAGTCCTCCTTGGCTCGTACTGAATTTAATAGGACTGGAGTATTTTCAGCCTCTTTCTAGACCAGGAAAAAGGACTTCAGAGGCAAATAAGAGTTTCCTGTTCAATATTTCATGTAATGATTCCTCCAAAGGTGTAAACAGGAAAAATGCCTCGCCACTTAGGCAGAAAATGAGCGTCTGCCATCCCTTCTTTTTATTGCACTTACGTCTTAAAAGTAACTTAGAAGGGGATCTGCCAGATGCCCAGGTCTGACCGAGACAGCACAGGCTGTCAGACAGCTGGCTGAGGTCCCGAACCCGACCTGCCCGGGCTGATTTGGGGCAAGAGGGAGCACTCAACCTCTCCCACCCCTCTCCCTTCTCCCCTGCCAAGGGACCGGCAGGCAGCTTAAAAAAAACAGGAGTCCGTGTTTTGGAGAGATCCGCACTTCACCCTGAACATCTGGGCTCAGGCAGACAGCAAGTGTTTACTTACTGCAAAAATCACATCTCTAAGCATTCCCCTTACAGATTTTTGGAAGTGGTATCTTTTGGGAAGAGAAAATTAACCCGTCCGGGCATTCACTGCACATTTTTTTTACATGCATTTAAATGCAGGCTCCGACTTCCAGCATCCCATCGGCTCAACCGGGGCTTCTTGCAGAGGGAAGACGCAAGCACAGCCCTCGGTCTGCAACAGCCATACTTCATTTGAGCTCCATCACAAGCAAAAATGCCGAGCGTATGTCACAACTATCAAATGGTCTTTTTAGCTAACTGACAACAGACGCCATTCGGAGACAGCGTATTTTGATTACGGCGCATTGTTAGCAGGATTCAAGAGCCCGCTCGCCTCGCAGTGTTGTTCAACACCAAAATTAAATTGCAATGTAATTAGCTTTGCTCCAGCTACACCTTTCCATCTGAATGGATGCGGTACCTGCAAAGGCTGCACCGGGTATAAAATGTGTTCCTGATTATAAAGCATTTGCTTAATCTCGAGGGCGCCGCCTTGTTTTTTAAGGCTCTCTGCAAGTCACGCACTCTGGTACGTGCTGCCCGTTATCTCCAGAAGGCTTAAAACTGGAATCCCCGTGATTCACATTTTCCAACGCTCATGGCCAAACCCTCCCGCAGATCAGCTCCTCCACTTCTACCATTTCACAACAAACCGAATCTGCAGCGGAGGCAGAAGCAGACGAGTGGCCTGGCTCTGCCAGCCACACGCCAACAAGACAGTGGCCACAAAACATGCCGAGCCCGGGCTGCGGAGCCGGAGGAGGGCGAGCTCCAGGGATGGTTCGCCAGGCTGAGGCAGCCGTGGCTCCCCAAGGCCTCCACCCACTCATTGAGGGATGGCTTAGAAGCACGGCTGACTGCCAGTCACCCAAAAAAGTTGGTCCAAGAGGTCTGTGTGGCCTCGCTGTGCCTCCCAGGGAGGTTCTGCAGCAACCACTGGGGCTCGTAGCAGTGTAGGGCTCACAGCATGGCCCCACACGGACCCATGCTGCGGGTCAGGCAGACCAGCCACCACCCCACAATTGCTTCCAGTCAACCCCACAGCTCTGCTCCTTCTGCAGACGTTACCGGCAGCACTGCTCCTTACTCCATCCAGTGCTTAAGTTTATCCTCTCCCTCCTCCAAATACATTTTTAAAGTGGTAATTATGTGGAAGGTAGAAGAAAGAGCCAAAACCCCAGCACAAAGCCACCAAAAGCAACTTTCACCGTCAGCCTTTCAATTCAGCATAGTGCTTCCCTGTGACACCAAACAGAAATGTTTTGCTTTCTTTACACTATTTCTTTAAACTATTCACAGAGTGAAATAATTAATTGCTTTAACATATCACTTCTTATTCTTACATATCTCCCATACCTTGCCATCACTATATGACATATAAATTAAGGTATCAACCCTATCTGATGATAAGGGAGAAGGAGAAGTAGAAGATCTCAGCTCACAAGCAACTAATCATCTCAACCCAAAACCTCAGCAACAGACCTGGGAAGAGCATTCACAGCTCCCCTCCTGCCTCATGTCATCAGCAGAGCAGTGTTCCCCACCCCTGTTCCTCCAGCACTGCTGTATCAGTTCTCACCCAAAGGATCTCTCAAACACTTGTCACTGCAGACCAAACCCCAGCTTGACACACATGCATTTAAGAAGAAAATAAATCCTTCCTGCATGTACCAGTCACATGCATACCCTCACTCTGGCTTTAAGGAAAAATAATTTAAAAATATATACCTTGCAGGGGTTATACGAATGCAGCAAGACACAGTCGTACATGTGATACTTTTGCTACAAAGCTGTGCCACAAAGCACTGCAATGGGCCTCACGGACGCGGGAAAAGCACAGCACCGCTCACCTAGTAGGTGGATGCCACACTAGTAAAACTGGTTTGAACAACAGCGAGGAGGGCCAGAAGGCTCCTGGAGTAACACAGCTGCAAAACCCACTGAGCAGAGAGGAGCAAAGGAGGTAGCAGCTCGAGCACGGCGGCCGTGCTGCCTCTGGTGTGTGTGCACAGCATGCTCCAGGCATCTCTTCCCGAGCATCCCTGCAAACAGCGGGCAGCACCAGGAAGCTGCCTACTGCTGACTCGTCCGTGTGCTTGAAAGGTTTCTCTGCCCACCATCATCACCCTCCCGCCGCAGTGATGTTCGGTGGCATCACACAGCTGCGGAGCCCCTGTTCATGTCAAGCGCTGCCCAAAAAGCCTGGGTGAACACACACGAAGGAGAGAGCAAAGTTGTGACTTCAAACGACCTCGTGGAGACATGGCTGTACCCATAACCGAAACACAGCCATGACCGGCATGCAGCAGAGCTACTCCCCTGTAACACTGCACAACAGTAGGCAAGGGAAATTTTATAAATTACAAGCCACGGGGACACCGGCCTCATCAAAAAATCTGGCCAACTCTACCTCCATGGAGCAGAGGGGAGTTGAGGAGCTTGGGGGACAAGCCCACTGTGGCACACTGCATCCCTGTGCTTGCAGCCTGATGAGCAATGAGGTCCTCTGCACTGGCTCAAGCCTAAAACCAAAGTGCCACCTACTGAGTCTACAGCATTCACACCCTCCCAGGAGGGCTTCTAGCAAGGGGTTGGCCACCGTTAATACTTAGCTTGCCAGATTAAGCCAAGCATCGGCAAGCAGTCACCGTGCACGTGAGAGGACGCGCCTCGGGTTGCTGGCGAGGATCAGCAAGCAGGCAATATCCCACCCGAGACCAGGGACATCTCTGCACACCCCACCACAGCACAATGGGTAGCACACGGACAGCAAAGCGAGGGGTCAAGACTTTCACATTCACGAACAAACCACAGCTTGCCCTGACAGAGCTTGCCTTGGTTCGGTGCAGGGTAAAACGCCAATGAGACAAAACTCCTTCTGTGCCAAGCTTCAGACATTTTGTTTCTATCATTTCTATTTGCACAGACGGCCGTAACCCTGCACTCCAACGAATGGGACGGACAAAGCTGCGGAGTTTTTAATTTGCTCTTCCCCTCTCCTCCTGAGAGCTACACAGCCTTAAATGGAGCTATTTAAAGCTGGCGTTAAAAACACCAGCGATGATCTGAACTTCTTGGTAAACAACAAAGCCGGACCAAAACCTAATGAATGAAAACTATAAGGTAAAGTTCATGTTCTCTGAACGTGTGCCAGCTGCAAGAATCTTAGATTACATCGATGCAGCTTTCCAAATTTTAAATACAATAATTTTCTGTATTATGGGCCCAGTAACCCTAATGGAGGCATAATTAGGCATTGATACCATGCCCATACGAGAGAAGCTTGAAAAACTTAAATAAACTGTGAATGGCAGGATTAATACCGCAGCTTTTCATTTTGTACAGCTGTTTGAATACAGTACACTGCCTGTGATGGCATCAGCTGTTGCTTTACTCTGGTTCAGTATTTCTGAAGTTAAAACAGACAGTTCTTTTAAGCAAATGAAGAATTACCCCCCTTATTGTTGGCCTGTTTATTTCATCAAAGAGGATCTGGACGCATATTTGCTTTATATTAAAGAAAGAAAGAGAGAAAGAGAGAGAAAGAAAGAGAGAGAGAAAGAAAGAGAGAGAGAAAGAAAGAGAGAGAGAAAGAAAGAGAGAAAGAAAGAGAGAAAGAGAGAGAGAAAGAAAGAGAGAGAGAAAGAAAGAGAGAGAGAAAGAAAGAGAGAGAGAAAGAAAGAGAGAGAGAAAGAAAGAGAGAGAGAAAGAAAGAGAGAGAGCGAGAAAGAAAAAGCCAAAACAGAAAGAAAAAGACAAACTGCAAGCAAAATGAGCTGGCCAGATTCAAAGCCCAGTGATGCTAATAAGAGAATTTTAATTTACTGTGATGGTCCTTCAGGACGGAGGAGTAAGTAATGCAGTTTTGGAGATCATCTGCACAAGTGGGAATATCATATAGATGCCTGGAGACTCCTTGAGAAAATAGCTCACCTCGGTACTGATTGAAGAGGAAAGACAATACTTTGGTGAAATAGAATTCTGTATTTCTAGGAAAGGCTCCAATAGCAAATTGCTTACTAATACAAGAAGCCTTGTAAATTTTATTATGAATGGAATGGGCAACGGCAGGAGTGCGACACAGCGCAGCGTTTGCACACACAGCTTAGCCAGTAAAAAGTAAATAAATAGGTTACTTATAAGCTCTAGAAGACACCTGAAAATACCACTAACAAAAACTCAAGCTCAGTGGACTCCAAGCAAGAATATAAAACAGCTTCCAAAACTATCTTACCATTATTTCTTTTCCACGAGGTAAATTGGTTCTCCTGAAAGTTATTTTTCAATCCTTGGTTTTATGGTTGGAAATATCAGCTGAAAAGAGTTAATCTGTATTTCCTCACTGTCTTTAAAAACTGCCTTACCAGTGGATGTGGAAGAAACTATCCATGCAGGGAGCATGTCAGGACAGCAAACCACCATCGCAAAATAAAATGCTCAGGTTACTGGGAAGAGGACTGATACCGGGGCAGCCTAATGCCACATTCATCGGGGAGAGGGTGCAGGCCGCTCTCCCGCCGCCTCACAGCCTGCCTGATCCCTTGTCCGTGCCACCTCGGCTGAATCCAACCTCAAATCCCTGGCACCGTAAAGCTTTCTGATTTTTTCCCAGGCAGCATTAAAAACAATATTGCTCTTGAGCTGCAGGAGCAGGAGAGGAGGGTGCACAGACCTGGTTGGGGTGATGACGAACGCCAGCAGTTAAGTGCCGTGGCGGAGATGAATATGCCTAATGAAAAGCTTACCCAAAGCTCGCAGGGAGCCAGCACCCGGCCGGCTGAACCTCTCCAGAGCGGCGGGCAGGAGGCCGCCAGGATGCTCGGGAAAGACGAATTAACTAAAAGTTAATGTGGATGTTCTCATTCAAAAGAAAAGTGGCCTACTCCAAAGGGGATTAGGCTAAAGTGAACTAAGGCCACTTTACTTCTGAATGAGAGCATCCACACAATAGTGCAACACACTTTAACTAATGCACTTTAATTTTACACCCAATCAATTTGTCTTACCTCTCCTGAGTGTCCTTGTGTGGACAAACCCAGAGATTCATCGAGTTTTGAGGCCAGGCGGCAACCATTAGATCAACCCATCTCACTCCCTGCTTGCTACGGGCCATTGCCTTTCACAGTTATCCCTTCATTGATCCCCAAAACTCCTGGATGACTAACATATCACCTCTGACGGTGGGGGGGGAACCATTTCTTCAGTGGGGCGCCTGGCCTGGATTTGAAGGTGCTTGCAAAACAAGAAGCCACCATGACTTTTGTCAGCCTGTCCTGCTGTCGGCAAAAGTAAGAATGGCCAAATTTGGGCGCAGATCCATTTCTTTCTGTCCTACCTTCCCCATGCCCTGCAAGTTAGCAAGGAAATGGCAGTCCTGCATTGTAATTTTTAAATTTTTTTTTCTTTTTTTTTAAATTGCAAACAGGCACTTTGCTTTCCAGACAAACTCTGATCTTTTTTTAAATTCCCGTCATGAACATTTAAATTTTCAACATTTGCCCAGACGTCAACTAATTAATCTCAAACTTTCTTTTCCAAAATCCAAGAACCCCCAGAAACCACGTGCCACCTGCGCTGTCGCCTTTGGTACACGCAACAACCCACATAAGCCTGAACTCATCGCTCTTTATCTCTCCAACATATATCCCCGAAAGCAAATAACCAAAGCCACGACAGCAACAACCAGTGAGGCAACTCTACATGTTGAGCCTGTGGAGGTGATGGGGATCCCCTGTGCCAGCAGCCCCCTTGCTAACAGAGAACAGACCCCCACCACCGTCACAGAGGCGCTTAAGTTTTCCAGAGATCTCACCTAAATTAAAAAAAGGAGTCCCGAGGATACTGGCCTGCAGAAATTCTGCTCTCACCTATGCTCCAACGCTGGGTTACATCTTTATTTATCTTTTTTTTTCTATCGAGGGTGGTAAAAGGGAAAGGGCAACCACACTAAGCATGCCAAAGAAGAGCTGAACCAACTGCCGGCAAGTGGTCTTAAAGTCATGTTACAGAATATCAGCGGTGGGTTAGATAATGGGCCGTTAATCAGGGACAGAAATACACTCACACAAGGCAAAACACAAAATGTGTGCTCTGTTAAGAGCTACCCTCTCCAAATATTGCTGTGACTGCAGGGAAAAAAAACAAACATAAACACTAATTTCCAAATTTGCCATGCGAGTCAAAGCCCGCTCCGAGCAACCAAGCTTCAGGAGAGGGAAGTAGCACACCGAGGACACGAGGTGACACTACAGCGCACCCCGGTCTCTCCTTCTCCCACACAACCCCCATCAGGAAACAATTCCAGAAACCTTCAAAAATGTTCACAACCAGAAACAATCCTCCGCTTTATTTTTTTAAATTTGTTTAGATTACACAAGATAGCGCCTAACTGCATGCTCATGTGACCAAAAAAACCCCAAATTCAGAAACGCAAAACAATAACAACAGAAAGAGATTCCCTAATTTAAAGAAGCTGTGCTGGATTTTCGATGATTTTTAAAACATTATTTATCATCACAAACTACACTTACTCTTTGTGATTTTAGTGCAATATAATGTGATTTTTTTTTTTAAGTGCTAACACTGCCCGCTCCGGGCTGCAGTAACCCTTACACGTGCAGAGCCCATTACCTTTATTGCTACCTGCAGACAAGCAGCCAGGGAAGACTCAAACCCTCAGCCATAAAGCCTAAACTTAAGGTAAATTTTTTTTTTTTTCCCCCCCACAACTTCCCTGCAAAACTCCAAGTTGCCCCAAAATAATAATCTGCGGTCCCTAACGCAAGGACACTGTGAGCTCCCGCCTACGGGAATGCCTCAGGATAAGCTCACAAACGTTTAGGATGAGTTCCAGGCTTACCTGGGGCTTAAACTCAACTCGGTCAGGTTTGATATTGAAAAGGATGCAAACAATTAGGAAATGAAACCATCCTTTGCAACAAAAGGTAACTTCAGTTTGAAAAACTTTGCGCGGAAGTTAGGCCTGAGCATGCAAGTTACGGAAGGCAGCAAATATTATACCCAGCAGTTAGGATGGATACATTTGGGCTATTGAACGATTTAAAACCTGAAAATGAGCAAATATTCTTGAATTGAAACGAACTCATAAATTAAAGAAAATATATTCAATCTCATATCTACTTAACAATATACTTACTTCCTTAAAGAAACAGAGAGCAAGGAAAACCTTATTTTGCTAATACAATTTCAGCGACAGCATTTCAGATGATAATAAGTCCAGAATGTAAATTAACATGTTTAATCTTTACAGTAAATAGTCTGCCAAACTCTGGCATAGTAACAACTCCTAAATATCACAGCAAAAAAAATTACCCCAAAAGAAACAAACAAAAAGGATTCACTGGCTCAAGGTGGCACAAAGTGAGTGGAAGAAAATTACATTTTGAGTCTTTTAAACATTATTTTATCAGTCCTCCTCAGAGCCCTACTTCACTGTAACTCTTTTATTATGCAGAAATGAATTCTACCTTGCACCCTCTGCACAGCATCTATTATTTTGATGCTTGTTCCTCCAATATGGGAGTACATACACTGAAGGCAGCAATATTCTTAGCTCCCCCCGCTTAAAACTATAAATGGTTCGAAAATACCTGCAAAGCAGTCCCCAAGTAAAATAGTATTTCTCAGTATTTTTTTTCCTCCCAAGGCATTATTTTTGTATTGACTGCAAGGTATAGCTAATATATTTGAAGTATTCGGGAAAGTTAACCTAGTCATAACTGGTAGATGCCCTGAAAAACCCATACACCTTCAGATACGTTATATATCGCATTCCAGTTTATGATTCTTTCTCTGTAAAGAATACATTTGAAGTAATTTTACCATTTTAAAAAAAGATGCTGTCTATCCACATTTTGTTTAAAGAAACCCTGCAACTGTGCGCATTAAAAAAAAATCTACTGCAACATAAATAGAAGTGTTGCTTTATTATGTACATATATATATACGATATACTATCATCCAAGAAGGGCCATCTAAAACGCCACAGTTGCAAACATTTAAGACTGTAACAAAAATGACTGAGACTCTAGTATCAGTTTACTATCCCTCAACAATTTCCCTGACAGTGGAGTAAAATAATGTTGAATTATGGACCTTCTTACAGGAAGTCTTATTTCATGTTCATTTTTTGATCATTTCCCTCTTAGTCCCTATAGGAATTTGGCTCATCGCCGATTTGCCTTTAAAAGTTTCTGCGCACGTAACTGGCTTGTGCATTATTAAATTATAATTTTTGTCAAGTAATACTAATGTGGATTTGCTCAACAGGTTTATTTTCCATAAGAAAATGCTGTTTTGTCCCTATAAAATCTATCTTATGCTACCAACGCACTTTATTCAAGTGTGGTGGCTACTCTATACCATGTTTTCCTTAAAGGGCTTTCTAAAGGCTTTCTGTAAACACACTCTTGTAGGGGGAATTTTAGCATTCGGAATAGAGCACCTGGGTGCCAAGGTGATGTGGTTTCAAGAAAACAGCCTCACGGCAATGGTTCAGGATTACCTAAAAAGCTGAATTTCTGCTATCTGACTACAGTAGTCTTTGGTGTTTTATTCAATCAGAGGGAGTTTTCCCAGCCGCATCACACAACACCTGTGTTTTAAATCTTTCCGGGATCCGACAAACATTTGAAAATTTAAACATGCAAATGTTTGAAAAGCTAATGATTTAAAAAAAGGTTTATTTTAAAACTTTGAGGATGGGTGCAATCCTTCAGCTAGAGTTTTTAAAGTCCTGGGGCCTGGTTGATCTCCAGTTCAATTATCCCCAGAAAAACCCCCCAAACTCCTGCCTTGGACTTCTGGAGCCAGAATGGTAAACAACAACTCTGCAGGTCCCACCCTGGCAGGCAGTGGGGTCGTGCCCGTGGGAGAAGGATGCTATTCTAGTGACCTATTGCCACTGAGCTAGTTAAATCACTGAACAATGGTTAGCGTTATGGGGCTTTACTTTGCAAAAATCTAGCATTAGTGTCATTGCTTTCCATTAGCCAAGGGGAGGACTTAAAGGCACTGGCATTGAGGGGCCTATAAGGAAAGAATAAATAAGGGAAAACCAATAAATAAATTTTAAAAAACCCCTGTTAACCGTAACCTTTACTACCACAATATAAGAAAATGTGATTAAATCCATAATAAAAGCTTTTACATACTTACTCTTTTACTA